>NC_071103.1:2962500-3147500 GCF_024256425.1 Clarias gariepinus | reverse complement strand
TGAGTGTTGTTGCAATGTAGCATTCTTTTACAAAGTGATGTTTCCGTAACAATTATTTGCCTAGAAGTGAACGTTCTTGTAACATTTTCTTGTGAATAAATCTTTTTGGAACATTCTGTCTATAAACTAACCTGTAATGTCTCATACATTTTCTTGCAAAGTACTGTAACCTTCCAGGAATTCTCTCGGAACATTATCGTAACATTTTTTTTACAAACCAACAACAAAGCGTTCAGGTAACGCTCCTGCAACATTTCTTAGCGTTTAACCTCTATGAGAAAGTTCCTGTAGCATCGTCTTACGAAACTAATCACCCAGAAGCGTTTCTGTTATTTTCTTTCATGGTGACGTAAGATTTTGTTGGGCAAATCTGCAATTCAAAAAATATATATTGTACTTTATTTTAAAGTACCAAGCTAATGTCCAGGTAACGCTCCCGAACCTTTAAGCGTTGAACCTTCCTGAGGTTCCTGTCTTATAAACTTATCTCGACTTAAGATTTTGAAATGAATGTTCTTGTAACATTTTCTTGCGAGTAAACTTTCTTATAAAATTTGTGTACAAACTAACCTCCTTTAATGTCTCTGTAACTTTTTTGTGCAAAGTAAACGTTTTTATAATGTTTGTTATGAATAGATAACGCTCCCAAAACATTTGCTTAGCGCTTAACCTTTAACCTGTGAAAAAGCCGCTGTTATGTCTTTTATGTAACTGTTATGTAACTAATCGCCTTGAAACGTTTCTGTAATGTTCTTTTCTTGATCTCTTAAGATTTTTTTGGGCAAAAAAAAATCTTTTTTTTTTGAAAATGAAATTTTTCATTTTTGTTTAATCAAATTTTAGAGTACTAAGCTAATGTTCAGGTAACGGTCCCAAAACATTTTTAAACTTGGCACTCAGTTCGCCTCAGAAATGCTTCTTTTGTGTTGAGTTAACAAGATTTTGTTGGGCATATCTGCTAATTTCTGTTTTATAAATGAAGTATGAAGTTATCATTCAGGAAACTCAATTTCAAGTTCAATTAACGTCATATTGCGTTTTTTTTAACAATAGTCATGTCTTTACACTACAACAAAACAGTCACATTCAAATTCTTAGATGTACTGAAGTATGTTTACGTTATTAGTGTACTTATGTCGTATTAATACTGTATATCATATATCTATACTTTCTACTCCACTACATTACTGCATCGCATTGTGTTACCTTATTTAACCTCACTACTGTTTCACACTAAGACATCGCTAATACTGATTTTCAGTTGTATATCCCATTTATCCTTTATTTAAAAGAGTTGAACATTCCTGTTGTGTTTTCTTAGGGGAGGTTGTTGTTGTTGAAGTTTGCCAAGCTAATCACAAGGTTAATTGTTAAAGAGGGATCAAGACATAAAGTGTGTTTAGTAAAATGGTAACCTTTAGCTTATGCATGTTGGATTGTTGTTAAGTTAATCCAGCCCTCTCTCTCTCTCTCTCTCTCTCTCTCTCTCTCTCTCTCTCTCTTCAACTCCCAGCCTGAGGCTGGACTGGAGGTTCGTCAAGAGATTCTACAGAATTGTACGAGTGCTTTTCCCGAGCTGGCGCAGTCGGAATGTGGTCATGTACGTAATGCTGCTTGGAGTCACGCTTTTAGGTAAAGAAAAATAATAACTTTAAATAAATTAAATTTCAAACATTTGTTCCCAATATTTTCTCTTTTCTGCCTGCCAAGAACTCTAATTACCACAATGCTGTTTAAAGTATTGTGATGTTGTGGCATGACCCTAAACAGGCCGTTCGTGCTCAAAAACCCACAAACGCGACCGAACCAAAAACAAAGAAGTTCCTCCACAGCGATGTAAGAGACTCATTGCTAGTTATCGCAAACGCTTGACACTTGAGAAACAGTTACTGTGGAACAAATTTTAACAAATTTTATTATATGCGCGATCCGTGACCATAGACTGTGTAAAACTGGGTAATGCACTCGCGCCTTTGTTCAGCTGATGGATGGCGGTTTCTGGGTCATGTTGCGAGAAGGACTTTGTGAACAGAGCCTTTTTTTTTTTTTTTTGGTGGGAACCAATTTGTTCATACTGGAGAACGTTCGTGAACCGAGGTTCCAATGTATTAGGTTTAGGGCGCAATGACTTTTTCACATAGGGCCAGGTAGATTTGGATTGCTTTTTTGCCCTCAAAAAATGAAATTGTCATAAGAAAAAATGCATTTTGTATTTACTCGGGTTATCTTTGTGTAAAAATGGAAAAAAATGATGGTCTAAACTCTGATAAATATGCAAAAAACTAAAAGATACATATTTATAATGTATATATTTTCTTTAAATCAGTAAGGGGCCAAAAACTTTTTCACAGCACTGTTTTGTTTTCGACACGTCACTAAGCCCAGAAACCTTCCTGTGTCTGCCGGTAGAAGATATTCTGCTGACTGAGATCAGTTTATGGTCTTTTACTGCCTGAAGAAAAGCTCTAACGCGGGTACAAAGACCGAGGATTGATCTTCTCACGTGTGTCAAACTCTTAGAGTCCTGGCCTTTATGAAAACGTTATCATTTTGCTTGATAGAAAAAAAATACTATGTAAAATGGAGTAAAAGTAAAAGAGAAAACATAATGAACACAGCAGGAATATTAATGTGAAGTAGAAGCTAAACAAGAAAAGGAAAAAGCACTGAGTTGTTTAACTTTTTTATTGGTGCAATTCCTTTTTGATCAGCTTCTCTGCCTCAAGATCTCTGCTTAAACTCCACCCAGGGCAGAGGGACTGGTTTTCCAATGTTCAGCTCTTTTAGTTTGAAATATAAGTCAGTGTTTTGCCTGAGGAGTTAAAAGTAACAAAAAATAAAAGCAAAGCAAATAATGCTTTTATGCTTTTAATGCCCAAATTCCTTTGAAGAGATTTATGAAGCGTTATTGACTGATGTCGGTTTCTTTCAGTTCAGCTGGTGATTTACCAGGTGGGTCTGATCCCGAGTCAGTTCTACGGCGTGCTGTCGGAGAAGAACTTCGGGCAGTTTAAGAAGCTGGTGGCGTTCTCCATCCTGCTCATCCTGCTCAACGCTGTGGTACGTTCACCTGTACAGGTTACATCCTGTAACCAGAGAAACGCTCTGATAACATAGCGGAATGAGAGCATTAATATAACTCTGTGACTAGCCATGCCGCGGAGGCTCGCGGTGTTCATGCGCTCGTTTGTCTTCGCAGCTGAAGAGTGTGGAGCAGTACATCAGTAACCTCCTGTACGTGGGCTGGAGGAAATGTCTGACGCAGAGCCTCCATCAGGATTACTTCAGCGGGCAGATCTACTACACCCTCAACGTGCTCCAGAGCGACACCGACAACCCGTGAGGTTTCCGCTTTTAACTTTTACCTCACCGCTAATCTCTCTTGTTTGAGATTGCTGCTTTATTTTTAGCCACTGGAACCAGTCTAGCTTTAACGACGTCCCTGTGTACCTGATAACAGACTAGCACCAGAATACACTAAATACAACACAGATATTAGTACATATTAGTACAGTATTAATACAAGGTGTGAGGGTGTTCAAGTCAAAGTGGGACTTTTGATTGTACAGAGTGACAGAACACAGCTATGCGAGACATAAAACCTCCCTTTATTTCTTTATATAATCCAACGCTACACTTACAGTATGCATTGATCCCAGTGTTTCACTAGAGCTTGGGTTGAAAGTTTTCTCAGTTAGTACCATGATTGGACTGCCTGCTTCACGACTGAAACGCCGGCCTCCCAGGAATCATCAGGTTAACAAAACTTTGCACATTAAAGTGAAGTTTGTTTAGAAAATAGTTAATGAAAGATTATTACAGGACGGTCCTGAGCTTTTCTTCAGTAGGTGACAGTTTTTGATGGCTGATTCCATCATTAATCCGTGGTGTTTGTCTCGTCATACAGAGACCAGAGGATGACTCAGGACGCTGAGAGGTTGTGTAAGCAGTTGAGCAGCATGGCGAGTCGGCTGGTCATTTCCCCGTTCACCATCTCCTACTACTCCTACCAGGTCTTTAACATGTGAGCGTCTCCTGACTTTCATCGTTACTTCATTAACATGTCCTCCAGCTAGAGATTTGGCTTGTTACCATGGCAGTGTAGTACGGACGTGTTTGTTTAGTTATTTATTTATCTCGGCAGAACCGGATGGATCGGGTTCGTCAGTATCCTCGGGTACTTCCTGGTCGGCACTGTTGCTAACAAGTTCCTGATCGGACCAGTCGTGTCTACGTTGGTGGAACAGGAAAAGCTGGAGGGAAACTTCAGGTAGTTTGAGTGACTCGCACACACAGAGAATCCACATCACTCTAATCACTCCACCTGCCCTTACTAAAAAGTTTCTTTGGCTCTTGTTCCTGTCTGTTTTTCTATGCGTGAAGATTCAAGCACATGCAGATCAGAGTCAATGCAGAATCGGCAGCTTTCTACAGGTCGGTCTGTCCAACAGGACTGTCCTTCTCAGCCGTTTAGAGTCTGTTAAAACCTTACCATGTCTTTTGTTTCTGCTGATGTTCAGAGCAGGGATGGTGGAACACGCCCGGACGAACCACAGACTTCAGAGTCTCTTGGACACGCAGAGGAAGCTGATAAACAGGGAGCTCCTGCTCTACCGTGAGTCGCCGGCTTTGTGTTTGTACACCGTGCCTGAGGACTCACTTCCTCTAATGTTATATTGCCTGAAAAATTTTAAAACTGTCAGGTTTAGTCTTCTGTAAGATTTTTCAATTATAATTTAAATTCCGTAGAATTAAAGGTCAGCAAGAATGAAAGGAAAGGTGTACAGGACAGTGGTGAGACCAACGATGCTCTACGGCTTAGAGACAGTGGCACTGAAGAAAAGACAGGAGGCAGAGTTGGAGGTAGCAGAGCTGAAGATGTTAAGGTTCTCCTTAAGAGTAACAAGGATAAATAGGATCAAGAATGAGTTCATCAGAGGGACAACCCATGTTAGATGTTTTGGAGATAAAGTCAGAGAGGCCAGATTGAGGTGGTTTGGACATGTTCAGAGGAGAGATGGTGAATATATCGGTAGAAGGATGCTGAGGTTGGAACTGCCAGGCAGGAGGTCTAGAGGAAGACCAAAGAGGAGATTTATGGATTCAGTGAGAGAGGACATAAAGTTAGTTGGTGTGAGAGAAGAGGATGCAGAGGATAGGGTTAGATGGAGGCAGATGATTAGCTGTGGCGACCCCTGAAAGGGAACAGCCGAAAGACAAAGAAGAAGAAGGTAGAATTAGAGGTACTTTACTGGTTAGCTTGGAGACCCAATCAAAACAAATTAGTTATGTGAGAAATGAATCAAAGGAAAACAAAATATTGCACACTTCCTAAACAGCTACAGGAAAACTATGATGGAAAACGAACACTACCAGTTTTTACTACCAGATGTATAATCAGAGCTAAAGCTATTAATTTAGTTAATTATTAATCATTAATATCTCTACAAGATAAAATGTAACCAAAAATAGTTAATAATTAAAGGTTCCTGATAGTAACATGTGGTCTGTATCAGTGGAGGAGCCTCTGCCTCACACAGTTTAGTGTTTTCTTAGCTCCCAGCACAACTGATTTAACTAATCGGCTAATTTACAGCCTTTTCTGAGCACAAGTGGGTGTGGCGGGGCCAGGCAGGGCGGGGCCAGGCAGAGCGGGGCCAGGCAGGGCGGGGCCAGGCAGGGCGGGGCCAGGCACGGCAGAGGGATCTCCACAGACCACCGCTATAGACCACATGATGAAATCAAGAGCCTTTATAATTATGTGAACTATTTTTGGTTACATTTTATATTGGCGAGATATTAATGATTGTTAATTAATTGAATAAATAGCATTAGGAAAAATTACCTCGCTGATACTGTTTGTTTTGCACAGTGTTTTTCCGTAGCTCATGTTAACAGTGTGCAATATTAGGCATTGTATTTTCGACAGCTTTTTTGCTTTTTCTGGTTTTTAACTACTTGGCCTGATTTAATATCTCAAATTACTTATTTATTTTGATTGTACCTCTAGAATAAAACAACCGTTTTATTAAAAGAAATTTTGGGGTCTTGAAATGGTTAATGTTACAATTTATGTTTAATTTGCTACTTGTGACTAACAGTTGGAGTAAACACTTTTGACTATATGGGAAGCATCCTCAGCTACATCATCATCGCCATACCCATCTTTGCGGGTGTGTATGATGACTTGACCCCGGGCGAGATCACCACTGTCATCAGCAAGGTTTCAATCTTAACAAAAAGACTTTTAAATCATTTACTGTATATGTAATACTTCTGTAAACTTATAAAATAAAATAATATAATTAATTTCTCTTTTGTTTTTTATTTCCCAGAATGCCTTTGTGTGCATGTACCTGATTAATTGTTTCACGCAGCTCATAGATCTTTCCACGACCCTCTCCGATGTTGCAGGTTACGCCCACAGGTGAGTCAAAACATTGAAAAAAAATGTACTGCTTTGTGATTTGAGGCTTGTTGCTTGGCTGAGATTTAAGTTTCGGGTTTTCCACAGAATCGGAGAGCTACAGGAAGTGATGACGGACATCAACAGGAAGCAGGGTGATCCAGACTGTGTTCCTGCGGAGACCGGCAGCTCCGACAGGTATGAACTGATTGTATTGTGTCTGGTTGGGTATCCTGCGAGACTGGAGCTGCAGTGAGGTCCATTTCCGTCTGTCTAACAGGGGAGGAGAAACCTTCATCACGTCCAGCTCTGCTGCAATCGTACTGGACAAGGTGTCCTTTACGTCTCCGTTCTCCAAGGATCTGCTGGTGAGGGAGTTGAGTCTCAGGGTTTATGAAGGTACACACGTCCTGGTGGTGGGGAACACGGGCACGGGGAAAACGTCTCTCCTCAGGGTCCTCCACCATCTCTGGGAACCGTGTAGTGGTGAGACAAAAGTTGTTATGAATTTTGTTCATATCACCATTACCTTTCAGTTTTTGGACATTTTTTATTTAAGAATGTAGATCGCTCTCTGTTAGTATTTTCATCATTTATAGACAATCCATCATTATTATTTTTTTTGTGAAACATTTTAGGAAAAATTTAAGACATGGTGCATCTTAATAAATTTAAATAAAACATGAAACTCATTGTAGATTCTTGACATATACTGTAAAAGACTTTACAGCGTACGGCTCATGAATACAAAAAAAATCCAGCATCTCAAAATATTAGAATGTTTTATTTCGAGTTGAGTTAGCATTCATACAGTATAAATAGCATGTATCTTTCGGGCTGGTTCAGTTTATACATCCTTGAGTGCTGCTTGTCCAGAAGATGATCATCAACACCCTCTACATGGAGGTGATCCACAGAAGATGCTGTACTGAAGCTTATTCATAAAAAGGTAACTGGAAAGGTGACGTGTGGGATAATGGCAAAAATATTGTCAAGCAAAGGATTCCCCAGTCAACTCCTTAGACCTGAACCCCATAAGGAATCTGTGGGATGTCGCCAAGCGAAAGATGAGACCCAACAATACAGACGAGCTGAAGGCTGATATCAAAGTAACCTGGTTTTCAATAACACCTCAGCTATTTAAGTGCATAAATGGACAGAATTATCAGAATTTTGAGATTTTTTACATTGATCTCAGGAAAAATTATAATCATTTAAGATACTGGATTTTTTTTTAAAAAGATATTTTCATAAGATAAGCAGGCTTGAAATATTTCACTTGATGTGTAATGACTCTACAGTGAGTTGAACTTTTCGAATTAAATTGTGTGTGTGTGGGCAGGCGGATCCAAATTCTTCTCATTTATTGAGTAAATCTCCCACAAATCACTTGACAGCTTCATTGTATTTTTTAATACGGTAATATAATATGACGGTCCAAGTGTAAATTCTGGAATTTAAAGTAAAATAAATAAATAAATATCATGAAATGTTTAATTAAATAAATCTGGTCTGTGTTTAATTAAAGTCCTTATATACAGCAGTGATGTGTTTAATCTGGCATCCCTGACGCATGTTCTCAGGTTCGGTTCAGATGAACACGTGCTTTGGGCCAAGGGGAATAGTGTTCCTGCCTCAGAAACCCTTCCTGACTGACGGCACCCTTCGAGAACAGGTAGAGGAAACGGATCATACTAAACTTCTTGCGATGACGGTCCCGCTGCTTCATCGCACCTTGCTGAGTGTTTGTCTGTAACGGTGTAACACGGACTAGGCATCGCTGACGTTTTGTATTTTGATTTCTCGGCAGGTGATCTTCCCTTTAAAGGACATCTACCCAGTTTCAGGTCTGATTAATATCACTCTCTCTCTCTCTTTTTATTTTTTAAATATTTGTTTGTTTTGCAACACTTTTAATCAAGCATGTGACTTTTACCCAGGTACTCTTGATGATGAGAGAATTTTGCGATACCTGGAACTGGTTGGGATGGTAAGCCTTACAGATGCTTATGGATTTTATAGACTATTTTAGATTCCCTCATTATTATTCTACTCACGATGGATGTCTTTCAGTCCAGTCTCCTGAAGAGGACGGGCGGTCTGGATGGGAAAGTGGACTGGAACTGGTAAAGCACATCTCCACCCGTTCTCAGCTGCTATGGAAGTGAATAATATATTGCTAATAAAGGAAAAAGCTGAGGTTTTGATAAAGGATGTTCTTGTTTTTAATCTTCAGGTATGACGTTTTATCCCCAGGAGAGATGCAGAGGCTGTGCTTTGCTAGGCTTTTCTACCTGCAGCCGAAATACGCAGGTGAGTGTTCGAGATCTCGGCCGGTCTGCACAGACGTAGAGACGGAGTGTTAATTACTGCTTGTGCTTTCAGTGCTGGATGAAGCCACGTGCGCTCTGACGGAAGAAGCCGAGGAGCAGATGTACAAAGCTTGTAAACAGCTCGGCATGACTCTGATCAGCCTCGGTCACCGCAGCAGCCTGACGAAGGTAACCCGCGCTTAGTCACATGCTTACTGTGGGCCAGTTAAAGAGCTAATTCAGTGGACCCAGGACATGGACCACACTATTCTCTTTAGGTGTCAATTGTAACACTATTAGGACAAAAATTCTATTATCTTTTTAGTGTCAAAATACTGTTTATGGGAAAATTACTAATTTTGTACCTTTTGTCAAATCAAACCTACCCGTGATGATGTTTTTGCGGTTTGTTTAACAGTATCACGACGTCATGCTGAGGCTGTGTGGAGACGGTCAGTGGGAACTCGCTCAGCTGGATACAAGACGATGAATCTCCAGGAAAACAAGACATTCCCCTAATTGTACTCAAGGAAAAGAAGTGAGATGCTGTATTTCAATTTACGGGAAAAAAACCCCAACATTTTTCCTTTTTTTTCACCAGAAACGTTTGATATCAGGTGAGAAACTTCGAGCTGGACCCGAGATGTTCCGGTTTTCTAGAAATGACAGCACTGGTCTGGCCTTTCAGGGAAATTTTTTCAACTGTGGTCTAAAGGCATTTTATAAGTGATTGTTTAGAATACTATAACTACTTGTAATTAAATGTATGTATGATTTAAATATTTATTTTGCTTACAATTCAACGTTTAACACATTAAGCCAGCGTAGTCCACTCTCTCGTCAGCACTTAATAAAATCTAAAGAATATTTTCCAGAAACGACAAACAAAATGCCCATTACAGTTTCGAGGTTATAACCACAAATAAAACCGCATCATGTGTTTTACTGTTCTTCTGTGTGAACATGTCACAATAACAAAAGGACAGTCCTCTCTTTAATTGATTGATTAAGTCTTAGATGAAATTTAACATGTTCAGAGTGTACATTTTAATGATATAAAGTTTGTATTACTTAAACTATGCAAAATGTGCAAAAAATATGTCAAATCTTGTCAAAAGCCTCTCAGACAAGTACGGATCAGTGTTTTTAACAATGTGAATGTTTCTTCTCTAAAGTGTTTTAAAAAAGTGTCTTGCATAATGTAATTCGTTTCTGTATCAAAGTATATTTTATGGAAAGTTGACTGAGGAGAAAAAGTGTGGTAGGAAAAGTTGCACAAGCAGCAGGGATGACCGTTGAGCAAAGCCAATTCAAGACCTTGGGAAAGCTTCATATGGAATGGAATGAGGCTGAAGTCAGTGCATCAAGAGCCACCATGCACAGACGTCTTCGGGAAATGGTCTGCAACTGTTGCATTCCTAGTATCAAGATACTTTAGAGCACTTCATGCTTCTGTCTCCTGAAAAGCTTTTACAGAGATGCCAATTTCCTTCTCCAGCGGGACATGGCACCTGCCCACAGTGCCAAAACTAACACTAACTGGTTTGCTGACCGTTATATCATTGTGCTTTGGATATTGTCAAGCGGAAGATGAGAAACACCCGACCCGACAATATAGACGAACTGAAGGCTGCTATCGAAGCAACCTGGTCTTCAATAAACTGCCTCAGCAGTGCCACAGGCTGATCACCTCCATGCCACGCTGCACTGATGCAGTAGTTTGTGCTAAAGGCCAAGTATTAGGTGCATAAATTAACCAAATTTTTAGAAGTTTGACATTTCTGTATTGTAAATTATTTAGATTGATCTTAGCAAATGTAATATTTTGAGATACTGGATTTTTTATTTTTATGCGCTGTAATTATCAAAATTAAAACAATAAAAAAGAACGTGATTATTAGACAAAACCTATGTTTTCAAGAAAATAATTTAAATAAATCTTTTCATGTCTGACAGTGCTGACATAAATCCTGTAATGCACTGAAAAGCTTGTCATTAGTACAAAAATGTTACAACTGGGAGACTGTTTAAAAGCAAGCCTGGATGACCCACACCTCACTTCAACAATACAGTAAAGTTTTTAGAAATGTTTTTTTTTACAAAGTTAACATGTTTTCAGCCAGTTCTCAGGAATAAATGATGTAAGTACTATGATACAGTACTGTGCAAAGGACTTAAGTGGCCCCAATTTTAAATTCAGTGATGTAGATTAAATTAATTACATTAACTGTAACAGGGGCGGCACGTGCTGGTGGTGTAGTGGTTAAAACTGTTGCCTTGCACCTCCAGGGTCCGGGTTCGATTCCCGGCCAGGTTCGATTCCTGTCTCTGTGTGCACGGAGTGTCCATGTTCTCCCCGTGCTTGGTGGGTTTCCTGTCCAGGGTGTACCCTGTCTTGTGCCCCAAGTCTTCTGGAATAGGCCGCAGGCCCCCCGCGGTCCTGATTACAGGATAAAGTGGTATAGGCAATGAGTGAGTGAGAACAACAGGCTGCAGAGTGCCTACAGATACAATTTAAAACCTGATTGTTTATGTAACAATCTCTCCAGCGACCCCATTTCTCCTTTCAGCTGTTTCAAACATACAGCATCACCCCGTTACGTTCCTCTGAAACTGCTCAGGTCCAGGGCCTTGACTGGAAATGAGAACCAAAAAAGTCCTTTAGGAGAACTATTTCTTATGACTACATTATAAAAATACAAGCAAGTCTGTCTCTTTTGGAGCGAAATGAGAGGGGCTCAAGACTTTTGCTTAAGTAAATAGATGTTTGTATGTTATCTGGATTTAACAGAATTTGTACAAAACAATTTTAGATTTGTGCGTCCACGTAGTTATCCAATCATGTTACTGATCACATAAAGCATCGAGACGGCAAAGGTTATTGCTGCCAGAAAGGATAGTTTAAGTATTTCAGAATTTGTTTATCATCTTAACTTTTCATACAACGTTCAAAACAGATCATCAAGAGGAAAAACTCTGTTAATAAGCAATATCGAAGGAGAACGGCCAGAGTAGTCTGAGCTAACTAGAATTTAACTCGTATCATTCTTTACCCCTGTGGTGAGTGTAAAAGCAATAAAAAAATGCATATACAGTATGATCATTGGCACGAACAGGAATCCGATGCTAATTCAATTTTATTTGTTTAGCGCTTTTAACAATTGACGTTGTCGCAAAGCAGCTTTACACAATCTACTGTGAGCACGCACTCGCTGAAACTGAGCAGTTAGAGATTAAAATGTTGGCTTGTGTGCGGAATCTTAAATATTCTGCTGCAGCATCAGAATTAAGTCTCGCAAGCAAGGAGCTCAGGCGAGTGGGGGTGGTGTAATGATGTGTGGCATGTTTTCCTGACACTCATTGGACCACCTGTTTGCCATGAGAATCCCTTTATAGCCACAATTTACCTATCTTATAATGGTTCCTTATGATGTTTATAATGATGTGCCCTCTGATGCAGTCATGTCCATTTAGACCAGGAGCTCAAAGTAATGTTTCCAACATGCTGTCAGAGAGTTGAGTCTATTGAGTCTGTACTGCACCAAAACCGACGTCTCAGACATGCATATTGCTTCTAAAATCCATCAGATTGGCAGCACTTATATAAGAAGCTGATGTTGAAATATACAGAATATTATGCAAGTTGTTTTATTCTGTGTCTGCTTTGTTGGGGGCGCAATGCTGGGAACATTCATGAAGGGTGTGGAAAAGATTGATGATGCCATGCTTCTCGTATGGGGAAACTATGAAATTCAAGATTGATGGATATCCAGGGTTCCTTTAGCAGCAATTCAGTTACATACAGTGTGCTTATTTTGGTATTATTTTTCTTTATCTAAAATGGACAAAAAAAAATTCAATAACATATCCTTTATATGTTTGTTTTCTCCTTTGTGTTTGTTCCTGATTTATTGTTTTAATTTGTTGATAGAAACAGGAACATGTATATCTTTTTTTCCCTTTTCTTTTTTTTGTTCTTAATTTTTACATTTCTGTTTTATTGTTCAGTTTTATTATTGTAGGACAATAAAAAGAATAATCTGACATGACAAAATAATGAAAAAGAAATGTTCAAGTAATAGCAAAATCCTTATTGTTGGACGACAAGTAACCTTACAAATAAAGTAATTATTTGGTTAGGACGAAAGGAAAGACCAAGGAAGTGGGAACCAGCCATTAAATAAAGGCCCTTTAATTTTAATTAAATGTATTAAATTTCATTAATAAATATTATTAATGCAAGTAATTAATGTTATAAGTACCTAAATCCAGGGGATTTATGAGTCTGTAAATGCAAAATGCATAATTTCCTTATACTTTATTTCTCTTAAAGCTTGAGTCTATTAGCTGTGGAAAACGCTACGCTGTACGCTGTGGCACTCGAAACGGGAACAGAATTAAAGCTCGCACTTCGAGCACAAGTCTGTAAACAGCGAGAGCTACAAGAGCTCCGCAGGTCTCAGTGCTTGAGTTTCAAGCCGCTTTAAATACAAACCGAACTCGACCTGCTGCTGTCAATCAAGCATATGAATGGAGCCGCAGGCCTGGGAAAAGCCCGTTCACCTTCTGCCTCAAAAACAGCCCTGGCTCAGTTTTTCCATTGGCTTATATGTTGAAATAATAAAGGAATCTTTTTTTTCACAGTTAATTACAATAGAATGAAAGATTACACAGGTTTTAAAAAGCATTTTGCTTTTAAATAAGTTACAGGATTTTTTGTCATGGAATTAGAAAATACATAACTGTTGTGAACTAACATTTTAATGATTATTGCATCAGATTAGTTTCTATTTAATTTGGATTTAGTCCAAACTATTTTATAGTTTGGTTAACAGGGATGTAATTTAAAAGTGACCTTGTCAGTCATTATACCAGTCTCATGAAAAAAGATACTTGTAACTGACTTTCCCTTTTTTGATCTTCAGGAGGTCCTAATGATGCAACTTTCTGTTGAATATTTAACTGTGGATTTGCAATATTCAAGATATTTCATAGGAACAAATGTCTCTAGTTATGTTTGAGAGTGAAGGTGAGATGCATCTTAGTGATTCTATATGAAAATATAGTTATAGTGTAAAGAATTACAGAATTAATTAATTCATTCATTCATTTATTTATTTGTTTATTTATTTATTCATTTATTTTTACCCACTATGGCATTGAAGGTGTAAGAACTGATTATTCATTATGGTGTATTTAAATGTAATCAGTTTTGAGAATAATCAGAATTCTGTAGCTTAATATATAACTTGTTGATGGTTGTTCAATATTAAGTAATCTGAAATGCTAATGAGTTTTCACATTTAGAGATGTGAACTTAAAATAGCATCATCTTGAAATAATAATGTAACAAGAGTTGAAAACATTAAAATGAGTCGTTAAATAACACAAAAATAATGACACCTGAGTTGGACTCAAAATAAGATTTAACTAATGAGATCACATTGAAATAATGAGAGCTCCAAAATAAGGCTTTATTAGCAATGGCACATCTTGAAATAACCAAGCGTTACGGTACAAGAAGTTATTAGCTCAAATTAGTGAAATTTTTATTTGGTTATACATCTTAAAATAGAGTTAAAGTCCAAATCGGGTTGATATCAAGTTTGAAATATTAGATCCAAATAGTTAAGTGTTCGCTTCAAACGATGCTTAAATGTTATTTTGTCAAATAATGAGAACTCGAAATAATGACCTCTTGAAAGAGACTAATACTAATTTTAGCACAAAGATATACCTTGAAAAGTAAAAATACCTTAAAAAAATAAAGGCATCTTGAAATTGAAAAGTTAAAATAAAAAAATGGAAAATGAGGGGTCCTTCTGAATTAATAGCTCGGTATTGATGATTATAATCATTTTTTGGCAAGTTGAGTTGAAATATTGACTTAAATGAAAAATAAGAAGATCTTAGCTTAAAATAGTGACAGATTTTTAAATAGGTTGTCAAATAAAGACTTCTTCATGTTAAGTCAAGATGAGAGATTACCTAAAATATCTGAAATAGAGCTAAATCGAAATGAGATTAGTTAACGCGATATTTGCCTGAAAAACAGTTAAAATGCAGTTGAGAATTATAAGTTAAAAAAATATATATATATTAATATTAATATATAATATATTTAATATTTAAAGTAATAAAACTCAAAATAGATACAAGCCAAAATGATGATGGATACTATCTGAAAATAGTGAAGCTGAGATAATAAAAAATTTAAACAAATGTCTAAAATAGTTAAAATAATGAGCTATTATTTAAGAATGGCACTTTTAACAAGCTGAAATAAAATTTTTAGTGGACAATTTAGATGCTAGGTCGAAAAAGTGGTAATAATCATTCACTAAAAAGCAACAAACTTAAGATTAAATGAAAATTGCATGAAATTTATATCTGTTGAAATTAACTCCAAATAGAAAGTTAAAATAAGTAGGGGGAAAAAAAGTAAAAGTCTTTCAAAAAAGCAAAACTGAAGACAAAAGCATAGATTTCTTGAAGATGCAAATTGAAACAATGAGCTCAAAATATCTTGAAATAATGAAATCAAAATGATTAAAATAATAACATTATAGCATGAAGGATATTCGAAGAAATCAATATAAGGACGTCCACATGATGAACTATTAAGGCAGAATAATGACATCTACATAAATAAATGATCAAGTTCTGTCTAATTTACAGACAAAACCTCTCATTCAGTGCTAGCTTTATGTTTCATACATTGGAGGACCTGAAACCGATCTCAGAAAATGTTCAGTCTGTATGTCTGTCCAGCCAGATTTTGTCACAGCATCACAGGGGATTTTTTCCCGATTTTTTTCCCCGCCAATCAGCTCTCTCTAGACCTCCGGCTGTGAGAGGTTACAGCATCACCCGGGGATCGAACCAGCGATCTCCGGATGATAGGAGCACTTGGATATCTGCCTGAAGTTTAACCTGCACTATAAGTGAAATCAAAATGTTGAGTAAAAGCGATGTTATGTAGCGGATTTACAGTAATAATCTACTGTACTTTAAAATAATCTACTAAGGCTCTACTGTCTCAATGTAAACAAACACCTGCACCAATAGATATTAATCAGAAAAGCTAAACTGAATATTTTTACTGGGATTAGTTCATATTTTCACTGCTGAAAGAACAGCGCAAGACAAAACTTGTTCTTAATCTTTATCTGATATACTTTTTCCGATTTCTTATCTGTGGTTCACTGTCCGGAGTACATGGAGTGTATTTGGCTGACAGTGAAAGAAGGACAATTTAGTGTAAACAAGGCGTTACATACTCAACCTCGTCTTTACTCTGCTGTACAGAAAGACAGACAGACATGTACGTGGGCTTCAACCTGAAATAATATCACTGATTACGTTAAAGCTCATCAGATCATTTTAGCAGTTATTTTAACGATGGGTACTTATGCTAGTCTTAAATGAAGTTGAAATAATTAGGAGTTGTAGATGCTTTCTTAATGTTCTAATTAATCAGACAGGAAGCTGTGGAGAAGCTGTATGTGATTACTGTAAGTGTGGGCTCCCGAGGGCTCCCGTGGGCTCCTGAGGCCAGCTTGCTGTGCTCCTGCTCCTTGGGGCTGGAAGATGGCGGGATGGTGACCTGCTCAGGGACAGGTTTATTTTGGACAGGAGGCTGAGCCTGTGTGAGAGGAGCGTCAGCTGTGTGTCAGGCTCCAGAGAAGTGGGTGAGTCAGGGTGGTGTGGGGTAAAAGGGGGGGGATGACGCCGAGCAGCTCCACATTCCTCCTGTCCTGATCACACTCACCTCCTCCAGCACCTCCCTCTTCACTCCTGCGCGCCAGCGGTCTCACCACTTTAACTCATTTCATTTGTTTTTTATTATTTTTTTTTTATTAGCTTTATTTGTTTTTTCTCCTTTGTGGATATACTCTTGGATATACTGTTTCTGGACTTCATGACACATCTCGGACCCGCCTGAGGATCGGTAAGAGGTGCGAGCTTTAGGACTCTCATGCAGGGGGCACAAACTTTCGCAAAACACTGATGTTGCGGCGCGCGCGTTTGATTCTTTTGAATTCTTTTGAAGTCCGAGACTTGAATTTGGCTTAAGTAGGGTTTGTGGTGTTAAGTGTGTGTGTGTGTGTGTTGGTGCATCAGACAGGAAAGCGCTCCGTGTGTGTGTGTGTGTGTGTGTGTGTGTCTTTAAAACAGAAAAGTGAAGTGCCTGTAAAAAAAAATTAAGGTTAAATTAGCGCTTGTCCTATTGAGCAGCTGAGCGCGCGCCGCTTCTACAAATGGCAATAGCGCGAGACGCGCGCGGACAGCTGAGGCTATTTTCAGACACGAGCTTTAGAGTTAATGTCACACGCGCACACACACACGTCATCTATAACTTGTTGTTATTATTATTATTATTATTACTATTTTAAATAAGTTATGGTTATTTTATACTAATCATTATATTTTCAAAAACTTAATAATTACTCTATTTAAAAATTAATTTTACATTTTTTCTCTAGTAATTAATTTATTATTATTATTATTATTGTTGTTGTTGTTGTTATAAAATTGTGTTGAAGATAAATCTTTTTTTATATATTAGCACTTAGGTCAAATTTATTGTTTTTCTCCTTGTTATTAAATTATTGCTCTTAATTTAATTATTAATGTGATAATTTAAAAATGCATTCTCAAAACTGTCTAGGTAAAGACAACTAGTTTAGTCTTTTTTGTTCATTATTATTATTATTATTATTGCATGCAACCTATCGAGTGATGCATTGTTTAATCATTTTTAATTTTCATTTTTGTAAATGAATAACACTACTATTTAAAATACTTTTATCTTAATTGTGTATATACAGTATAATGTAAATCAAACTAGCGGAAGTACATGTCATTGACGGTTAAAGAGTTTGTAGCAATAGTTAAATGGTTAAAGCTAAAAATAATCTGCTGATCTTTAATGTAATCAGTAATATTATTATTATTATTATTATTATTTGAGGTTGAAGTCCACGTACATGTCTGTCTGTTTTTCTGTACAGCAGAACTCTCTGTCTAACTTATTAATACAAAGAAATCCCATTCTGTAAGGTTGAGTATCTTACGCCTTGTTTACACTTAGTTGTCCTTCTTTGGTGGTCAGACAAATACACTCCCTGTTCGGTAATCGGAGAGTGAATCACAGAATCACAGTTTTATCTTAAAACCACTCCTGCGTGTTAAAATTCACTTATACCACTTCAGCGCTGTTATTTTAGCCAAAGTGAAAATATGAACTAATCCCAGTAAAAATATTCACTTTATCTTTTTTAATTAATATTTATTGGTGCAGGTGTTTGTTTACATTGAGACAGTAGCGCATTAGTAGATTATTTCAAAGTAGATTATTAAATCCCACACATAACTGTTTATAACATCACTTTTAGATTTCACTGATGATGCAGGTTAAACTTCAGGCAGAAATCTAAGGACTGCAAAAGATTTAATAAATTCTGTCCAGCCAGTTATGTGTGGTGATGTGACAAAATCTGGCTAGACATACAGTTAGACAGAGAAAAAAATTCTGAGACAGGTTTCAGGTCCAGGGGTAGCTCAGTGGTTAAGGCATTGGACTACGGTTCGGAAGATCCCAGGATCAAACCCCACAACCACCAAGTTGCCACTGTTGGGCCCTTGAGCAAGGCCCTGAACCTTCAACTGCTCAGATGTATAATAAGATTAAAAAAAAAAAAAAAAATGTAAGTCGCTCTAGATAAGACACCCAGCCAAATGCTTAGATGTAGATGAAGGTCCATGAAATGAAATGTAAAGATATCTTTGAAAGAGTTCTGACCGGAAAAAAAGACAAAACCTTTCTTTAATTTCTATGGATAAAATTATGTTGTAATATATTTTAACCTCTATTATGTAGGGGGGCAATCCATGCCAGGGGGACATTTTAGCACATACTGTATCGCTAGGCTCTCAGGTATTTAACACGCCCTCACCTCGGACTAATGCGGATTTGTTTGCTCTAACGAATCTTGTTGTGGTGCTTCATATTACTGCTTATTATTAGCGCCATGATTTCGGAACATATGAGACAAACTGGTTTTAAACATCCCGCAAGAAGAATAAACATATAATGATCATGTAACGATCACAATAAACATATAATGGTCTGTTCATTCATAGTCGTCTTTCCTTTTTCGGAGTAAGCAGTGCTGTGTCACGCTTTGGTTTCTGTTTCTTGAGGAAACAGACACATTTTTCTTTAGACTGGTTCGGGCTCTCCAATGTATGAAATGTAAAGATATTGTTGAGATCTGATCAATGTACAGACCCCTCTTTAATTTATATAGATGTGATTATTCTAGGAGTGATTATTATATAATTGCACTCTCAAAACTGTCTAGATAAAGACAACTAATTTTGTCCTTTTTTAATTATTGTTATTATTATTATTATTAATTTAAACAAAATGCAGTATATACATGATATTTGCATTTTTTTTTGTGTACGTTAGTAGCCTATGCAGTGTTAAATATTTTTCATACAGTGTATATTTTTCCCACTTTTTAACTCTAGAAGGTAAAGTCAAAGGTTTTGAAATGTGTTGCTACGTGTCTCTTTGCATTGATCAGTCTGTCAATTTGTAGTGATTACATTTTCCTAAAATTAATATTTTTGAGTCAGAAAACTATAAATTGATTTATATCAATATCAACCCCCCCACCCACACACAAAACTAATGTCTATTATTGTGTCTGCAGGAGCCAGTTATGGACCAGAATCTTTTTGGGGGAGCCCCTCGGTTCCTGACTCGGCCCAAAGCGTTCTCCCTTAGCGTGGGTCGCGATGCTACTCTCAGCTGCACCGTTGTGGGCACCCCTGTTCCTGCTGTCAACTGGGAAAAAGACAAACTGCGCATTTCCACTGGAGGGCGCTTCAAAACCTTAGAGGATGGGGATGTATATCGACTCACCATCTATGACCTGACACTGGAGGACAGCGGGCAGTACATGTGCCGCGCCAAGAATAATGTCGGTGAAGCGTACGCAGCTGTGACGCTGAAGGTGGGTCCTCCAGCAACAGTGGTCGAACGGGCGCCGGGGTTCACAGTGAAGCCCGTATCCACTAGAGTGGGTTTGGGGGGTGATGTTACTTTCTTCTGTCGTGTGGCAGCTCACCCTGCTCCCAAATTCGATTGGGAGAAGGATGGACGTTATCTAGGCGAGACCAATCGCATCAAGATCACGTCGGACAGCGAGTCCAGCACTGTGAGGATTCAGAGTGTCAGGAGCTTGGACAGCGGCACTTACACCTGCCGGGCTCACAACTCCATCGGTCGAGCACAAGCTGCCGCCACTCTGGTGGTGGACACTCAGGACACACGACTTCTCGACGCCGACAAAAGCACCTCTCTCCTGTCTCACCTGCAGAAACGAAAAGAGGAGATGTGTAAGGATATTTCCCTTTACCGAACAACCGAGAGCTATTCCCTGTCCTCCTCATCCTCATCTAATATCATTGAAGGGCTCAGCAAGCTGGGCCTTGCCTCCGATCAGGAGCAGCAAGTCTCAGCCTTGGCTGGTAAACTCCCCAAAGGTGTCTTCACCCGAACCTGCATGGTGACCGAGGGCAAGCACGCCAAGCTCAGCTGCTTTGTCACGGGCCACCCCAAACCCCAGATCATCTGGAGGAAGGATGGGGTGAACATCAGCGAGGGTCGTAGGCACATAATGTATGAGGACCAAGCGGAGAACTTCATTCTCAAAGTCCACTACTGCAAACAAAGTGATAATGGCCTCTACACCTGCAATGCCTCTAATTTAGCTGGACAAACCTACAGTGCTGTTTTGGTGATTGTGAAAGGTAAGCTTGGGCAGATCCGAATTTGTTCAAGATTTAAAGCCTTTGCATTCTTAAGCTATTTGAGCTTCATGTTCCTGATGTCAAAAATTGTCTGTAGGGGAAAGGACGCTAAGGATGAAAGATGCCCATTTTTTTCTGGTAATTGTTACTTTTGTTTTGATCCGACTTTTTCCAGGTTAAATTCTTAGAGGCAATTTTTGCAAACCGGTGCAAAGCAAACAGGCAGGGCTCGAGTTTTGTTGCGTTTTAAAATACAAATGTAGAATCAGCTCTTAATTATGTAGGTCATCACTAGACTTTTACCTTCCTGTTCTTACTTTTGCTTGGCCTGTTTGTTTGTTTTTTTTGAGTAAAATTGGTTTCCCCTTGGGAGGTGGGTAGGGGGTTAGGGCACGGGTAGGTTTGGGATGTGGGTTTTGGTAAAACTCAGTGGGGAGGTTGTGGTAAAAAGCATCTTGTTGTGGGTTAAGCAGTTTCTTTTTATTTTTGGTAAAACGATGGCCATTCTGTTTTTGGTTTTGTTTTGTTTTTTTAGGAGTATGTGGTGGTGGTGGCGGGGGGGGGGATTTTAAGTGTTTGATTTTATGTTAATCTGGCTAAGTTTTCTGTAAGTAGACATTTCTTTAGCACTTATTTATGGAACTTGGCTCCACTGTCAGTGCTTGATAAAGTTTTAAAAACAAACTGTAAAGAGTTTAATTTTAATAGCGGTATTAGTGCCCACAAAGACCTTAAATGCAACGTTCGGAACATTTGAAAATTTGTCGAAAAGGAGTCGACATTTACTTGTAAGAATGATGTCTGTCTATGTGATATAACCTGTAGCTACATGCATGTGATGTCTGTGTCCCAATGCACTTGATGATGATATTTTTTTGATGTATATATTTTTAAACCTTTTACATTTATATAAAGCTCCCCTAATTCATAACGCTTTTTGTTCAAATTGGATCAGAGACGAGTTTCCTTCCTGCCGCCAGAACGTTTATAGCCGTACCCAGTACAGTTTACAATTTATCCTTGGCAGCAGGTCTTGGAGATGCTGAACTATATCTCATTTCAGAGTCGCAACATAATCACAGGCTGCCATCATTCTTTTGCACGGTGTCGTGTTGCTGCTATTTTTTGTACGTGTTGAGTTGTTAGTGCTTGTTGAGTGGGGACTCAATGTCAGACACCGGGCTTTGAACGATTTTTTCTAAATAAACGTTTATTGTTGTTTTAGTTTGTGTATTGTCCAGATGGACAAAAGCAAAGCAGTGACAGCGGAATAAATCCCATGAGAATGACATAAAGTTCAGTGACTAAATATATTCAGAATGTGTTTGATTTGTAGCCAACAATAATAACCACTCTGTTATTCTAGAAGTTTCAGTTTCTCATATTCAGGTATGATGCGGTTAGCATGTTAGGTAACACATTTGGTAAAGGTCACAGTAACCTGCACCGCAAGCGAATGCCAGCCACACATAACGGCCAGCTTCATTGATGTTCCAGATTATTCCAGAACCTGAAACGCTCCTATTTAAACGCTTTAAGTGCGAAAAAAATCCTGACCACCAATCATCTGCCAAGCTTTTTAAGCAATTGGTATTTATCCATTAGAGCTGTTGAGTTTGTGATTCTGATTGGTCAGGAGGTATTGATTGATTTTTTTTAATAATGTTTCACCTTCAATGGTTTAATTTCTGCAGTAACGAGCATTCCACAGGATCTTGTGTGTGTTTGATATATAGAAGCTTTATCATAGTGTACAAACATGTGTCGTTGTTATGGGGGGTTTTCCTTGCCACTGTCGCCCTCGGCTTGCTCATCAGGGACGATCTGACCATGTTGATTTAAACACATTCACATTCCATACAAACTTAAATAATTCTTTTGATTGTGTAAAGCTGCTTTGCAATAATGACAATGGTTAAAAGCGCTATACAAAAGTTTTCTGTAATTACATTATTATTCAACACTTGTGGATGGAGTCTCCAGTGTCAGTGCTTTGTAACTGTAAGGTTTTTTTTTTCGAGGAGAAGCAAAACCTTTTTTTTTTTTTTTTTATCTATTAACACCACAGAAGAGAAAGCGTAGACGATGGTACTGGACCAGAACTCAGTGTGGGTCTTTAGTTTTGTAGTCCACCCACCTGCAGGTTCAGTGTGTCAAGTTGTTCTTTTGCTTACCATGGTTGTATGAGTGGTAGCTTGAGTTACCATAGCCATGTAGATCAAAATGGACAGAATATTCTCTGAAATATTCACTACTTCGACTCCCCCCCCAAAATGTATGCTGCTTGACCTGAATATCAGAGGTCTTGACCTGTAACTGTATGACTGATTGATTGGAGGTTTTACAGTATGTACTTTGGGTGTTGCTCCAGAGATCAAATGCCACATGGTGTAAAAATACACATGCATACAAGTACTTACCATCTATCTATAGAAAAGGACTGCTGTTTGGATTACAGCGGATTTTATTTTGGTGGTGATCTGTTTCAGCGCAGGATGCAGTGATGTGGGAGTGTGTGTTCAGGATTGAACTTTGAGGAAGGACTAGATTAGCTAAATCTGTCACTAAAGGCACACCTAATGTATGAGATACAGTAGCTGTGTCTAATAAAGTGTTTGCAGTTCTACACTCATGCAGTGGCTTGGAAGGTATTCATACCCCTTGAACTTTTCTACATCTTGTCATGTTACAGCCGTAAATGTAAATGTATTTCATTGGGATTTTATTTGATAGATCAACACAAAGTGGCATATAATTGTAAAGTGGATGGAAAATAATAATAATTCAGCCCCCTTTACCCTGATACCCCTAAAATCCAATGGAACCAACTGCCTTTGGAAGTCCTCTAATTAGTAATTAGAGATTACCTGTGTGTAATTTAATCTCAGTGTTTGTTAAAGAACATTATTGAACAAACAGCATCACGACGCCCAAGAAACACACCAGACAGGTTCTGGAGATGTTAAAAGGGATTAAAGGGATTTTTAGGATATAAAAAATATCCCAAACTTTGAACATTGCATGGAGCGCTGTTCAATTCATCACCTGAAAATGGAAAGAGTATGGCACACCTGCAAAAAATTACCATGACACGGCCATCCACCTAAACTGACAGTCCCGGGCAAGGAGAGCATTAATCAGAGAAGCAGCCAAGAGGCCCATGGTAAGCCGAGAGATCCACAGCTCAAGGTGGGAGAGTCTGTCCACAGGACAATTGTTAGTCGTGCACTCAACAAATCTGTCCTAATGGAAGAGTGGCAAGAAGGGAGTCTTTGTTAAAAGAAAGCCATACGAAGTCTCATTTGCAGTTTGCGACAAGCCGTGGGGAAGGGGGGGAGGGGGTGATTAGCAAAACATGTGAAAGTGATCTAATCAGATGAGACCAAATTGTAACTTTTTAGGCATAAAGCAATGACGACTAACATCACCCCGAACTCACCATCCTCACTGTAAAAAAATTACTCAACATCTAATTTGACTAGGCTTAAGCTATTGAATGGGGGGAAAAAAAGACTCTCTACAGTGGAGGCGCAAAGCTGCTACAAACATATCCTAAAAAACTTGCAGCTGTAATTGCAGCAAAAAATTTATCTACAAAGTCTTGACTCAGGGGGGCTGAATATTATGCTGATCCTGTTTTCACTTTTTCAGAGCCGGCGGTGGCATTTAAGAAGAAGCTGCAGGATGTGGAGGTGAAGGAAAAGGAAACAGCATTGTTGTTGTGTGAGGTGCCCGTGCCAAGTACTCAAGCCTCCTGGTTCATGGAGGAGACTCGCCTGGAGCAGAACGCGAAGTACCGCATGGACGAGGAGGGCACGCTGCGTCTTCTCACCATCCACAACGTCACCACCAACGACGACGCTGTTTACATCTGTGAGATGAAGGAAGGGAGTCGCACTGTGGCCGAACTCACTGTTCTGGGTAAAGTAATAAAAGTTCTAAATGACTGCTAACACTTGGAGTATCAACATTCTTATTGGTTTCTAGATGTAACACACACAAACACATCCAATGTAAAGTTTAATTTATCAAGTGCATCTGGATGTCTAGGAAACATCACCAAGAAGTTGCCCAGAAGAACAATCGTGCCGGTGAGCGACACAGTGATCTTCTGCGTGGAGCTCGAGCACCCTGTCGAAGATGCTTATTGGACCAGGAATGGAGAGAAGCTGAAGGAGGACTCCAGGATCATCATCGCTCGCACACTTAAACAGTACACGCTGACCATCCGAGACTGCAAAGCGGACGACTCGGGCGAGGTGGCGTTCATTGCCGGCGACTGCAAGACTTCTACGCGGTTCTCAGTTACAGGTGAGGAAACGCAACACCGTACTCGAGTATTTGCTAATTTAATAAGCATCAGTGTTTGTTCTGCATGAGTTTTTTAATGATATTTTATGTTTGATATTTATTGGACTTAAACAATTAAAATTTTTATGGGCGTAGCTATGTTTTAGAATCTATTGTCATTTTGGAAATCTGTTTTCATTATTAGTAGTCACTTTGTTTAATTAAGTTTGGCATGATATTACCTTTTTTATTTTTTTTATTCCAATCTCATTTTGTGTACTTATTTCTAATTCTGAGATATATAAAGGTATATAAATTGTTCTCTGAGTTCGCCTACCATGCGAAAGGCCCAGGTTTGATTCCCAGCTAGTGCCCAAACCCCAGCCGCTGGATGCAGTGCCGGTCCCAAACCTGGGTAAAATGGGCACCCAGCATAAAACCTGTGCCAAGCTTTTACCAAGTGTCTGCTGTGGTGACCCCTCTGCCGGGAGCAGCCAAAAGACCAACAACATAAATTGTACTTTTTTGCCTGTTTCTTATTGTTTTTCCACCTAGCACCAAGGAAGCATCCCCCTGATTCCCCGGTCAAGCCGATTGTGCTGAACAAGACGGACAGCTCCATCACTCTGAGCTGGTCTCGGCCAGACAGTGAGCGGCCTGTACCCATTAATGGTTACGTGGTGGAGAGAAGGAAGGTTGGAGCTCAGACGTGGGTCCGAGTCACGGGCATGGAGCTTGTCACAACCAGCCAATACACCATCAGCAACTTCACAGAAGAGAGCAGCTACCAGTTCCGTATTTCAGCCGTAAACGATTTCGGTCAGAGCGCCTACCTGGAGGTTCCTGGAACATATTATCTTGGTAAATTGTATTCCGGAAATATCTTTTCCAGAACATCAACAAATCTCCATAAGAACCAGTCAAGCTGATCACCTCGTTTGTATGTGTGTGTGTGTTCAGAGCCCACAGCCTCGGTGACGTCAGGTCTGCAAAGCTGCACTGCCGTGTCTGGCGAAGAGGCCACCTTTAGCGTGGAGCTTTCCGCGACATGCTCCGGTAGCTGGATGCTGAACGGCCGGCTGATCCGCAGCGGGGCAGACTACCTCATCACTCGCTCCAAGACCACGCACACACTCGTGATCAGGGAGGTGACCATGTTGCTGGATGGAGCTCAGGTCAAATTCATGGGTGGGGGTTCAGAAAGCATCTGCACTCTCAATGTAAAAGGTGAGAACTCATTAAAGCTGAATCATTTCCTCAAAACCCACATGTTCACTTTTACGTTTATAATTTCCATATAAACCCATAAAGCCGTTCTTTTATATAAAGACTTTTTACATTTGTTTTAGTTGCCCCGGCACGTTTTACGATGAAACATTCTGAATCGGAGATCTTTACGTTCAGGGCTCACTCCTCTGCCCAGCTGTGTACAGAGGTGTCGGATGCTAGTGTCCAGGTAACTTGGTTTTATAAATATATATATTGAAAATTGCTATGGTGTAATAGTTTGGGCATGCTTTTATAAAGCTCAGAGCTTGTCTTTGTGGCCCGCAGGTTAACTGGATGAAGGACGGTAAGGAGCTGAGGATGGGAAAAAAATATGAGACCAAGAGTGTGGGATGCACACGCATGCTGACTATTCATAACGTCACTCATGAGGATGCAGGAATCTATGTATGTGTGTGTGACGGTGATAAGCTGTCCTTCCGGCTCTCTATCAAAGGTAGATAAAGCTTTCATTGATATTTGCACATAAAAGATTTTAAGTAATATATTATAAAAATATTTTTAAAAAGCATATATTGTCTTTTGAAAAATATAAGCTGTAATGATCTCAACATTCAATTAAAAAAATTATTTTTATTTATTTCCAGTAGAACCTTTTAACAAAATATGTTCACCATGGCATGCTTGACTTCTTAAAATTGCAAAATATCAGAAAAAAAAGGTCTACAGTAAATGATGTGATTAAAACTTCCAAATAAAAAAAAATCTCTTTCTGCTAAAAAGTACTAAAAGAAATTAAAAAGAAACAACTAATTTAAACAAATTCTGTAACTCATCTCCCATCAGAGGAACCAGCGAAATTTGTGAACAAACCCAAGACTCAACCCCTGGAGGTTTCTCCTTCGATGGGCGACGTGACGCTGAGTTGCGAGGTGGAGTCGCCAACAACTACTGTTGTGTGGAAGAAGGAGCACAAAGAAATAATGGAGGACAACAGGGTGACCTTCGTGTCCCAGGGGACCCAGAGAAAGCTGGTTATCAAAGGAGCCAAGCAGAGCGATGAAGGACACTATTCATGTGAGACGACTGAGGACAAGGTCGCATTCAGGGTCAAAATACAAGGTATGATCGGCGCTAATTAGTCTGGGGGAAATCATTCGAAAGGACAGAGCTAATTTCACAAAAAGCAGAGCAAGCTTGTATAAAAGAGATGAAACAATGGACGTAACTGTTGCTTGAAGGCATTTAATTTAAAGATATAGTCTATATGATTAGGTAATGATTCTTATAGAAACTCAGGCCTTAATGAATCTGTTAAAATTGAACAAAAGTGTATACTATAGAGCGGAGGAGACCAGGACAAAGGGCAGGTTTAGAAAACAGAGCACAGTTATAACAGAGTAGAAATGACAGAAAGAAATGACAGTGGACTAGAGAAGAGCAGAATAAAGTGGAGTTAAATCCAGTAGAACGTGGTACAGTGGAATAGGATAGGATAGAATAGCACAGAGAATAGTGGAATAGAGAATGGGGAAGGGGTGAACAAGAGAGGAAACATGAAGTAGAATATAAAGTATAGTAGAACACAGTAGAATAAAGTAGAGTTTAACATAATAGAGTGAAGTGCAACAGAGTAGAATGAAATCAGAACAGAATCAATAGAAGTCAGGAGAACAATGTAGACCTGAGTGGAACAAAGTCGAGAATAGAACTAAAAGAAAGAATAGAAACTAACAAATATTTTTTTGGTAAAAAAAAAAAAGAACACGAGAGAATTAGAGTTTGGCAATAGAAGAGAATAAAGTGGAATAGATGGAATAGAGCAGAACAGAATAGGAAAGAGTAGAATAGAACAAAAGAGAGAAATTAGGTTAGAAGGAAAAAGAAAACAACAAACTGGAGTGGAACAAAACATTAGGTAATGCGTAATAAAAAGAAATATAATGTTAGACAGTAAAGAAGAACATAAGGGAGTAGTACTGTATAGAATGAAGTAGGGTAAAGTGGGGAAATTAGAAAGTTTAGAGTAGAACAAAATATCAGACTATAGAAAAGAGTTAAAGAGAATAAAGTTAAAAAGGTGTTCAATAGAACAAAATATAAAAGTCCAGTAGACGAGTGTAGAGAAAAATTGAATAGGAAAAAAAACTAAACTAAATCTTATTTACAGTAATATAACCTAATTCAGTGTAGTTCAAATCATAAGGGTTAAAATTATATTCTAAATTTATATACATATTTAAAGCTGCTTTATGGCCATGAATTTAAGTAGTAGAGTATAGTGAACTAGAATAGACCAGGGTAGTAGTGTAGAGTTAAACATAACAGATTAGAGTACATTAGTTAGTAATTCTAAATAGTGGTTTAATCATTCTACGTGCTCATCTTGTAGAAACTCGGGCCACTTTCATCAACAAGGACACCTATCAGAGGGAGGTGAGAGTTTCAGTCTTTCAGAAAGCCACCCTAAGCTGTGAGGTGTCCGACTTGAAAACGGAGGTGAAGTGGTATAAAGACGGCAAACAGCTCATCTCCGGTAGGACCATTCATGTGGAGACGAAGGGCAAAACCCGTCAACTAGTGTTGGACAGCGTGGAGAAAAAGGATGCAGGAGAGTACACCTGCGAAGTAGGAAACGAGAAGCTGGCCTTCAAGATTCATGTGACAGGTGGGAAATTGAATCAAAACTATTGAGCAATAAATTTAGTCCACAGAAGCTATGTTAGCTTAACTGTTATTTAGTGAAATAGGCTATATACAGGGGTTGGACAATTAAACTGAAAAACTGGCCAATTTAGTGTTGGAGGTTTCATGGATAAATTTGACCAGCCTGGGTCAATCTTCATTGATTGCACATTCCACCAGTAAGAGCAGAGTGTGAAGGTTTAGGATTAGCCGAGTAATAGCGTAGGTTTTCTAAAAAAAAATTGCAATGCACACAAAATTATGGGTGACGTATCAGAGTTCAAAAGAGGACAAATTGTTGGTGCGTGTCTCGCTGGCTCATCTGAGACCAAGACAGCAAGTCTTTGTGATGTATTAAGAGCCACAGTATCCACAGTAATATCAGCATACCACCAGGAAGGATGAACCGCATCCAACAGGTGTAACTGTGGACGCATGAGGAAGCTGTCTATAAAGGATGTCTGAGTGTTAACCTGGATTGTATCTAAAAAAACATTAAATCACAGCTGCCCAAGTCACTGCAAAAGTAAATGTGCACCTCAACTCTCCTGTTTCCACCAGAACTGTTCATTAGAAGCTTCACAGGGTCAATGTACTGTACATGGCCGGGCTGCTATAGCCAAACTTTTGGTCACTCGTGCCAATGACAAACGTCGGTTTCAATGATGCCAGCAGCAAAAATCTTGGGATGTGGACAATGTAAAACATTTTTTGTTCTCTGATGAGTCCACCTTCACTGTCGTTCCCACATCCGGGAGAATTACGGTGTGGAGAAGCTCCAAAGAAGCGTACCACCCAGTACATGCCCAGAGTGAAGCATGGGGGTGGAGCAGTGATGGTTTGTGCTGCAATATCATGGCATTTCCTAGGCCCAATACTTGTGCAAGATGGGCACAAGTATTGGGCGTGGGTCACTACCAAGGTCCACCAAACTATTCTGGAGGACCATGTGCACCCAATGGTTCAAGTCTTGTATGCTAAAGGCAGTGCCGTGTATCAGGATGATAATGCATCAATAGACACAGCAAGACTGGTAATAGAGTGGTTTGATGGACATGAAAGTGAAGTTGAACATCTCTAATGGCCTGCACAGTCACCAGATCTAAATATTAATGAGCCACTTTGGGGTGTTTTGGAGCATCGAGTCAAGAAACGTTTTTCCTCCACCAGCATCACTTGACCTGGCCACTATTCTGCAAGAAGAATGGCTCAAAATCCCTCTGGCCAAAGCCTCCGAGTGGCGCAGTGGTAAAGTGCTCGCCCTATCATCCGGAGATCGCTGGTTTGAACCCGGGGTGATGCTGTTTTCCTCCCACAGCCGGAGGTCTAGAGAGAGCTGATTGGCCGAGCTCTCTCAGGGGGGAGGGATGAGAGGTACTTGCGCTCCCACATTAATCACGGCTCTACAGCCAATCAGGGGCGTCTGTGAGCTCGCGCACCTGGAAGGAGCGGCTAGCGCTTTCCTCCGAGTGTGTTACTCCGCCCCTAACGGGGCGTGAGCGAGCAGTTTGAAAAGATGCGGTCGGCTCACGTCACGTGGTTCGGAGGAAACACGGGATAGCTTTCGCCCTCCTGACTGAGTGGTGGTAGTAGCCTTAATGTGGGAGCCCCCTAGTGACAGGGAGGAATTGGCCACGACTAGATTGGGGAGAAAATCGGGGAAAAAGAAAAAAAAAAATCCCTCTGGCCACCATGCAGGACTTGTATCTGTCATTCCCAAGATAAATTGATGTTGTATTGGCTGCAAAAGGAGGCCCTACACCATACTTACGAATTATTATGGTCTAAAACCAGGCGTTTCAGTTTCATTGTCCAACCCCCTGTATGTGCTCTATGTATTGCAGGTTATTTCCAGTATTATATAGTACCCAAATCTGATAGAATATTTAATGAAAAACTAGGGAGGAGAATTGGCTTGGTTTTTGTCGTTAAAAGTGTTTGTAAATATCAACGTTTGGCCATAAAATCCATATTCTTTTATTTTGTTGTGCTTTTGTTGAACAATGGTGAAAGGCGGTGTGGTTTGATGAAGCACTGTTTACCCTGTCACAGTGTCTTATTTATCAAAAAGTAATAAAAGCACATTCTAAGATGTTTTACTGTATTTCTCTTTTACCTCAGTAGGTTTCTACAAAACAAACATTTATGTATAAAATAATTTCTGGTATCCATTTAATTTTGACTAGAGTTTAATGTTTGAAGAATGTCGATAAAATACAGTGGTACCTCGGTATAGGAACTTTATTCATTCTGGAGGTGAGTCCTTAAGGCAGAATTTTTTTAATTGTAAAAGGGATTTTCCCATGGGAAATAATGTAAATCCATTGCAGCCACCCAAAAATTATTAACAATACTGTATTTACAATTTGAACACTGTTCTTTATGCCTTCGAGTGGCGCAGTGGTAAAGTGCTCGCCCTATCATCTGCTGTAACCTCTCGCAGCCGGAGGTCTAGAGGGAGCTGATTGGCCGAGCTCTCTCAGAGAGGAGGGATGAGAGGTATTTTGCGCTCCCACATTAATCACGGCTCTACAGCCAATCAGGGACGTCTGTGAGCTCACACAAGCGGAAGGAGCGGATAGCGCTATCCTCCGAGTGTGTTACACCGCCCCCAACGGTGCGTGAGCGAGCAGCTCGAAAAGATGTGGTCGGCTGGCGTCACGTGGTTCGGAGGAAGCACGTGATAGTCTTCGGCCCTCCTGACTGAGTGGTCGTAGTAGCCTTAATGTGGGAGCCCCCTAGTGACGGGGAGGAATTGGACACGACTAAATTAGGGAGAAAATTAGGAGAAAAAAAATTTTGTTCTTCAGGTAAAAATTGCGTCAGGGCGTTTGTATGCCAAGGTACCACTGTAAGTCAGTTCATGTCAAGACTTATTTAATGTCCTAACCGTAGCTCCCCCTGTAGAAACCCAAGCTCAAGCGATCTTTGTGAACAAGGACACCTATCAGAGGGAGGTGAGGGTTTCAGTCTCTCAGAAAGCCACCCTAAGCTGTGAGGTGTCCGACTTGAAAACGGAGGTGAAGTGGTATAAAGACGGCAAACAGCTCATCTCCAGTAGGACCATTCATGTGGAGACGAAGGGGAAAACCCGTCAACTGGTGTTGGACAGCGTGGAGAAGAAGGACGCAGGAGAGTACACCTGCGAAGTAGGAAACGAGAAGCTGGCCTTCAAGATTCATGTGACAGGTAGGAAATTAAATCAAAACTATTGGGCAGTATATTTAGTTTATAGAAGCTATGTTAGCTTAACTGTTATTTAGTGAATTAGGCTATATATGTGGTGTATGTATTGCAGGTTATTTATTATATAGTACGCAAACCTGATAAAATATTCCATGAACAACAGCAGCATTAGGGGGGGAATTAGCTAGTTTTTTTGTTTAAAGTGTTTGTGAATATCAAGGTTTGGGCATAAAATCCATATCCTTATTATTATTTTGCTGAGCTTTTATAGAACAATGGTGAAAGACGGGGTGGTCTGATGAAGCACTGTTTACCCCGCCCCAGTCTCTTATTTATAAAAAAAAAAGAAAAAAGTGTGGCAGGGCGTTTATATGCCGAGGTACCACTGTAAGTCAGTTTATGTCAAGACCTATTTAATGTCCTTACTGTAGCTCCCCCTGTAGAAACCCAAGCTCAAGCGACCTTTGTGAACAAGGACTCCTATCAGAAGGAGGTGAGGGTTTCAGTCTCTCAGAAAGCCACCCTAAGCTGTGAGGTGTCGGACCCGAAAACTGAGGTGAAATGGTATAAAAATGGCAAACAGCTCATCTCCAGTAGGACCGTCCACGTGGAAACGAAGGGCAAAACCCGTCAACTGGTGTTGGACAGCGTGGAGAAGAAGGACGCAGGAGAGTACACCTGCGAAGTAGGAAACGAGAAGCTCGCTTTTAAGATTCATGTGGAAGGTATGATTATTTTTTCTTTTAATAACTATGCATTTAATTCTGTCCATTTGCTCAGCTGTGTCTGTATAAGCTTAAAGGGGGGGTGGATTAGTAATAAAATAGAATGACTGAAAGCAGTAAAGGTAGAATTGTATTGAGTGTACTGTACAATGGAGTAGAAGTTAGTGTCACTCAACAGAGCCAATCGTTAACAATAGTTTAATGTGTATAGGCAGAGTATACAGAAGAAACAGAACCAAAAGTGTGACACAGCATGGATCAGTCCAAAAAATGTTGGACGATGTAAATTTCCTTTATATTTCTGTATTTATTTGAAACACAAACAAGTTTAAAGTGTCCACAGGTTTAAATTAGTAATTGGAAATCGACAATATTATTGAAATGCTATGGAAATGTTTTCACTTAAAGAAGATTTTGATTTTTAATTCTGTACCCATGGAGTAAAGTAAAGAACTAAGGAGATTAAATTTGTTTTTGTTTTTTTAAAGAAAAACCCAAAATGCAGCAAAGAACCGAACAGAGGTTTTAGTATTACAGTCTTAATTCCTTTACTATCAGTGATTTTAGTTACAGATATAAAGCAAATTAGCACATCAAGAACTATACCCCCAAGGACTATTAAATCCATCTTAGGGACGTTTGGTAACATGTGAATGAAAAAACATCCTTTGTGTAACAGCTGCCCCAACAGAAGTTCAAGAACAAGTGAGCTTTGTGAATAAGGACACCTATCAGAGGGAGGTGAGAGTTTGCGCCTCTCAGAAAGCCGTCCTGAGCTGTGAAGTATCTGACTTGAAAACTATGGTGAAATGGTATAAAGACGGCAAACAGCTGATTTCTGGTAGGACCGTCCACGTGGAGACCAAGGGTAATGTCCGTCAACTGGTGTTGGACAGCGTGGAGATGAAGGATGCAGGAGAATACACCTGTGACGTTGGAAATGAGAAGCTGGTGTTCAAGATTCATGTTTCAGGTATGGAAACTGATTTCTTTCTTTTTAAAATTGCCATAGGTTCTACCTAGCATGTTTTCCCTTCAGGACATTCCTTGCTGCTGGAGCTGTTTGGTCAGGAAGAGTTGATCAATTTTCTCTCACTGCATCTCTGACAGTTGGTCTACCCACAAAGCAAATGTTCATGTGTTTAGTTTCCATAATAACAACTTGCACATGAAGTTTTAAGGTAGAAAGTTTATTTGTACAGATTACAAAGGCACACGTAATCATTTATGTGCTGATTTGTCTAAAAGAGCCTTGTAATATATAATTTAAGAGGTTCTTATTGCACAATGTTCAATTTAATTCAGTAAAATTTTGTCACAAAGCAAAAAATGTGTATGAAATTTAAAAATTGATGAATCAAAATATGCATTATACAGTATAGTGATGGGCAAAAGTATTAAGATGGCGCATGCCATATATTATACAGTAGAATAAAAGCACAAAGCATGTAATGTCACTAATTAGCTCTAGTCTATCTGGCTTAAAGAGTTTTGCTTATTAGAATCCGTTGGTTTGGTTTACTTTTTGAAGCTTCGATGTGCCAGAAAACGTCTGTGGCAAATGTCTGTACATGATCTTTATGAAGCAATCAAGCATTGACTGGATTGAGTGAATGATACCAGTGTACCGAAGACATTTTATTTACTCGAGGCCCAACTGGATCCAGCAGGTTTTGAAGAATAAGTGACTTAATGCTAAATATTAATTACTGTAGAGCTATATATCTTATGTCATTATCTAAACATTGGATTTCACTTTTGTCTCAATACTTTTTATTTCATTTAACTCCTAAATGTAGACCTACTATTTCTAAAGTCTGTTGAATTGTATTTGGGGTATTTTCTTATGTGTATTAAAACCACCCTTTGTTTAACAGCTGCTCCAGTAGAATCCCAAGCTCTTGCAACCTTTGTGAACAAGGACACCTACCAGAACGAGGTCAAAGTTTCCACCTCTGAAAAAGCCACTCTGGGCTGTGAAGTATCCGACTCGAAAACTGAGGTAAAATGGTACAAAGATCGCAGACAGATAATCTCCAGTAGGACTGTCCACATGGAGTCAAAAGGCAAAATCCGTCAACTGGTGTTGGACAGTGTGGAGAAGAAGGATGCAGGAGAGTACACATGTGAAGTTGGAAATGAGAAGGTGGCCTTCAAGATTCAGGTGACAGGTAGAAAAAAACAACCTTTTCTTCTTTCTGACTTATTCACTGTATCAGATTTTTAGTCTTTAAGTCCACTCCACTAAAATCTTCTGATGAGTGTATAGAATCCGATTGACGAGATCTGTTTGTTAATCTAGAACTTCAAGCCACTTTCATCAACAAGGACACCTATCAGAGGGAGGTGAGCGTTTCAGTCTCTCAGAAAGCCACCCTAAGCTGTGAGGTGTCCGACTTGAAAACTGAGGTGAAATGGTATAAAGACGGCAAACAACTCCTATCGAGTAGGACTATCCACATGGAGACCAAGGGCAAAATCCGTCAACTGGTGTTGGATAGCGTGGAGAAGAAAGATGCAGGAGAGTACACCTGTGAAGTTGGAAAAGAAAAGCTGGCCTTTAAGTTACAGGTGACAGGTAGGACATTTCCACTTTAGAACTCCCACTAATTTGGGTTCCTTACCTTTGTGCCTGGTAATCCTAATACGAAAAGATTACTTGATCTTTTTGGACACTTCCTTTGGCTCTTTAGGCATTGCTTGTTCTCCAATCTCTTCCCTCAGAACTGTTCACTAAGGGTGGTCCCCTAGGAACATTTAGCTCTCACTTTCATAGCACTTATGTTTTAACTTCTTCAATATTCATTTTTATTGTGTTTTGTTTAATGTGAACAATTTTTGACTAAGAAGAAACAGCTCACTAATGATGCAGTAAACTGTCCTCTTTAGAACCTCAAGCTGTTTTTATCAACAAGGACACCTATCAGAAGGAGGTAAACGTTTATGCCTCTCAGAAAGCCACCCTGAGCTGTGAAGTGTACGACTCTAAAACGGAGGTGAAATGGTTTAAAGACAGCAAACAACTGATCTCCGGTAGGTCCATCCATGTTGAAAACAAAGGCAAAGTCCGTCAGCTGGTGTTAGACAGTGTGGAGAAAAAGGATGCAGGAGAGTACACCTGTGAAGTAGGAAAGGAGAAGCTGGCCTTTAAGATTCAGGTGACAGGTAGGAAAATGACCTTTTTTCCTTTATGACTTATGATGATCTTATGATGCTCTATTTCAGTCTTTAGTTTAATACCACAGACACTTTCCAGTCCTTGAATTAAGGAACAGTCTGATTGACCTGATTTGTTTGTTAATCTAGAACCTCAAGCAACTTTCATCAACAAGGACAGCTATCAGCGGGAGGTAAACGTTTCTGCCTCTCAGAAAGCCACCCTGAGCTGTGAAGTGTCCGACTTGAAAACTGTTGTAAAATGGTATAAGGACGGCAAACAGCTTCTATCAAGCAAGACCATCCACATGGAGACCAGGGGTAAAATCCGCCAACTTGTGTTGGACAGCGTGGAGAAGAAGGATGCAGGAGAGTACACATGTGAAGTTGGAAATGAGAAACTGGTCTTTAAGATTCAGGTGACAGGTAGGAAATTTTGTTTCTCTACTTCAGTGGTCACCAATATAAATTGTTATTGTCCTGTACATCATTCATTCTATTCACAAATTTTCATACATTTTTACTGGTGTGGGCAAGTCATAAGGCCAACAGACTAAAAAGGTGAGTCCAGACATTTTAATCCCCAGTCATAGATGTCAGCATTCCTGTTTGATTCTTACATGTTCCCAAAGCCAATTAAGAGGTAAAATCACTCTAGCCTAATTTTGGGTCTGCCACTAACTTGTGTCCAGTAGTATGTTGCTGTTACAGATCAGTCAGGGGCTAACCAGTATCCTTAACAAGATCCAGGAACTTTTTAGTCTCCAAAACACTGAATAAAAATAGAACTGCCTTCTGAAGAAAGATCAAAGTGTACCATGTTAAGGAATCCTCTAGAGGTCCTTGTAGAGATCCTGTCCATAAGATTTCCTCAGCAGAGTTTGACAAAGGTCTTCAGAACATCATTGAGGCTGTTATCTATCTGTTATTATATAAACTAAATATGAGGCTGTCTATCATCGACGGCGACAGTGGCAAGGAAAAACTCCCTGAGATGGCAATAGAAAGAAACCTTGAGAGGAACCAGACTCAACAGACAATCCATCCTCATCTGGGTGAAATGGATAGCAGGGATTGATCTGCAGTCATACTGTCTGTTAAGAGGCTGGAAGTTCAGTATAATAGTTGATGTCTGTAAGATAAAGTTTTGTTATTGGAGGCTCATGTAGACTCATGTAGAATTTCAGTTCCAAACTATCGAGCGGCTGCAGTCACAAGTCCTTAGAGAACAGCTGTCGAGGCCAGGACCGTCTTCGTAGAAAACCGTCTCCAGTCACCACACGCATCCCAGACAGACCACCCAGGGAATCTATTCGACGGGATCTCCAACCAGAAGCGGGGCACTAGGTTGGGTCAAACAGGTCCAGAGGGCAGAGGGAGTCTTGATCAATGGCAGCTCAGGAATGACATGTGTAGCTTGACAGAGAGACAGGAAGAGTTAGAGAGAGAGAAAATGGAGAATAGAGAGAAGAGGAGAAAGCAGAAGAGAAGGAGAGATAACAGTAAGGTATGGTCACAGTCACACAATGAATTAGGTGACTGTATATGTAGTGCATATAGAGTGCAAGCAGGGACTACGGCAGGACTAAGACAGTATAACTAAAAGGGAGAGCCAGAAGAAAACACAGACATGAGGGGGAACTAGGATGTAAAGCAACCAATCAATTCATCAACAACCTGAGTGATCAATGAGAGTGGGGAAGACGGCTTCCAAACATACCAGTTCACCGTAATACTCTACGTCCATGAGTCGCCCAGATCGCCTATTTATAAAAATGCTTGGCTAAATAAATAGGTTTTTAGCCTAGATTAAACACTGAGACTGTGTCTGAGTCCCAAACCTTAATTGGAAAACTATTTCATAACTTTGGGGCTTTGTAAAAAAAAAAAAAGCTTTGCCCCTGCTGTAGTTTTCATAATACGTGGTACTGACAAGCAGCCTGCATCCTTTGATCGCTGAGACAGGTAACTGTGGGTCATCAGCATAACAATAAACCAATACCATGCATATGAATTATGTTGCCCAGAGGAAGCATGTAAAGAGAATAAAGCTTAAAACTGAACCCTGTGGAACACCAAACTCCATTTAAGTACATGCAGAATAGTCACCATTTAAATCTACATACCAGTCAGTGGCAGGAGACTGTATTCTATGTCTTGATTATATAATTAGTTGTTGATTTTTGGTTTAGGTGCACTGGTATAAACAATACATAAGCAACAATGTGTACAAAGTATTGGTTATTGAACTTTAATGCAAGCCATGTAAGACTTCACATTTATTGTAGGTTTAGATATAGGAGGATATTACTCACAATCATGCATTGATGGTCCAAGTAGCACTGTGGAGTCAGTAGGTGATATCCTCTTAACCACCAGCTCCACCTTCTCTAAGAAGGCAAGTGTTTTTTGGTGTGTATGCATAAGTACCTCCCAAGACTGGAAACCTGAAGACAGCTGTATTTCCCACCTGGAATAACTACTTTTATAATGCTGCCTGCCCGGGACAGTTGAGTATTTTAATACCTTAAAACTCTTAATCATTTTACCTACTATGGGATCTCCAGGATAGGAGACAACCCAAATCGAGAAATTCGACGTCAGAGCCCATACAGTGTGTTTGTAAGTCAGGCCTACTATGTTGATTTCATACATTTTTCACACTGGATAATTTGGATTTGTAACGTACTGTAAAGCCTTTTTGAACACTTCCTGTGGTTCTTTAGGCATCGTTCTTTCTCTAACCTCTTCACTCAGATCAGTTTACTAAGTGTGGCCCCAGTAGGACGATTTCACTCTTACTGGCATAGCACTAAGGTCTGGAATTCAATATTTATTTAGTTGTGCTTTGTTTCACGTAAATGATATTTAACTAAGAAGGAGCATCTCACTAATGATGCAGTAAACTGTCCTCTTTAGAAACTCAAGCAGTTTTTATCAGCAAGGACACTATCAGGGGGAGGTGAAAGTTTATGCCTCTCAGAAAGCCACCCTGAGTTGTGAAGTGTCCAACTCCAAAACTTAGGTCAAATGATATAAAGATGGCAAACAGCTGATCTCTAGTGGCACTGTCCATGTGGGAACCAAAGGCAAAATCCGTCAACTGGTGTTGGATAGTGTGGAGAAGAAGGATGCAGGAGAGTACATGTGTGAAGTAGGAAATGAGAAGCTTGTCTTTAAGGTTCAGGTGACAGGTAGGGAAATAGTATCATTTGCTTCAGCAGTCAGCTTTATCAACAGATTTTATTTGTACATTTTATATTCCAATTTCCATTAATGGTGTGAATGAGTTAAAATTTCAGCAAACTGAGAAGGTTGGTCTACACCTTTCTATCTCCAGTCACTGATTCCTGCATTCCTAGTGGATTCCTAGAAATTCCCAAGCCAACTGAGAGCTAAATCCCGCTAGTCTATTTTGTGTCTGCCACAGAGGCATCCATTATGATGTGTCTGGTACAGGTACTGTATAGCAGGAACCAACCAGGAGGGTATCTTTAAAAAGTTGAAGGAGCTGCCATAAAGATGGTCTCCAAAACACCTTAAAATTGTGAACCTGCAGTCTGAAAAAAAAAAAAAAAAGTTTACTATGTTAATATCGTCCTTGGCAGGGTTTGTAGAATTTCTTGTCTCACCATGTTGAGGAAGTGCCAGAACATTTTTAAGGCCACTTAAATGTTTGGATTCTGCAGCTGATTTTACTGCAGCCCTTTAGTTCCCCTATATCTCCCAGTTAAACCAGCCCATATCTTTACCTATTAGTCTAAATCATATTATCTCTAATCATGCAATCACAAAATTGCACCAAAGTCTTATAATACTTCACTTTTACAGTAGGTTCAGGTCTGGGAGACTTATCACAATCATGCATTTAGCAATAAAGATCCAAGTAGCACAATGGAGTCTATAGGTTGTATCCTCTTAACAACTGGTTCCACCTTGTGCAAGAAGGCTAAATATGCTGAAGTGCTTTTTGCGTATATGCAGTACCACCTTAGACTTGAACCTCATACAGGCAGCTCTTCGGACCACCAGAAATAACTACCCCTGGAAGGCCCTCTGCCTGGGAGTATTTCAATACCTGCCTCATTCCAAAATAGAAGACACCCCCAAGTGGGAAGTTTGGTATCAAATCCCAATATGTGTACATGTCAGGCTAGCTTTGTCCATTTCTTATTCCATTTAATTTTCTTTGGCGGTTCTTTACCTCCCCCCAAAGTCATGTGGCTCTTTAGGCATCTCTTTTTTCTGTTCTCTCCACTCAGATTTGGTGCCCCCTGAGCATACAATAACATAGGACAAAGGTCTTGACTGTGTTTTGTTTTCAAGTAAACAATATTTGAATAAGAAGGAACAGCTCACTAATGATTCAATAAACTGTCTTCTTCAGAACCCCAAGCAGTTTTTATCAACAAGGACACCTATCAGAGGGAGGTTAAAGTTTCTGCCTCTCAGAAAGCCACCCTGAGCTGTGAAGTGTCAGATTTAAAAACGGAGGTGAAATGGCATAAAGATGGCAGAGAGCTGATCTCTGGTAAGACTGTTCATATGGAGACTAAAGGCAAAATCCGTCAACTGGTGTTGGACAGTGTAGAGAAGAAGGATACAGGAGAGTACACCTGTGAAGTAGGAAATGAGAAGCTGGCCTTTAAGATTCAGGTGACAGGTAGGGAAATTACCTTTTCTCCTTTATGACTTATGTTCTACTGTAGGGAATGCCCTGTCTCCATTTTGACTTTAAATTAACTGTATCAGTCTTCAGTTTAACACCCCTGGAACCATCCTATCCTTGAATTATCCTGTTCCACAAATATGTACAGTCTAATTGACCCGATCTGTTTCTTAATCTAGAACCTCAAGCAACTTTCATCAACAAGGATACCTATCAGAGGGAAGTCAAAGTTTCCGCCTCTCAAAAAGCCATGCTGAGCTGTGAATTGAACGACTCCAAAACTGAGGTGAAATGGTATAAAGATGGCAAACAGCTCCTATCGAGTAAATCAGTCCATATGGAGACCAAGGGCAAAATTCGTCAACTTTTGTTGGACAGCGTGGAAAAGAAGGATACAGGAGAGTACACCTGTGAAGTTGGAAATGAGAAGCTGGTCTTTAAGATTCTGGTGACAGGTATATAAAATGTTTACATTTTGCGTTTGTATTACTAGTCAATTAGAGATAAGATGCCTAAAACTAGTTTCCAATCCTGGCCGTGGAGCCCAAGTGATGCCATAATTATTTGAGTGTTTTCTGTGAGCTCACAAATTTGCATCAGCTTAGGGAGGGATTTAAATTAAACAATAGGTACTGTAATAACTGGGTGCCCAATTTTAAGTGTAAGTATTCCATTCTTTAAAACCCTCACCAAACTCGGATGGTTGAATTAAATAAGGCAACTTAGTTTTATTTGTCAGTATAACATGCACCGCCTATCAACATGTTTTATCATCAGATTTCCACCACCTGCGGCACTGCACATCTGCTGAGGATCTGGTGATTGCTAGTTAGATTATTTATCATGCACTCATTTAAGAACTTCTCTTTAATACTTCTCCCTTCAGAACTTGAAGCAGTTTTCATCAACAAGGACACCTATCAGAGGGAGGTAAACGTTTCCACCTCTCAGAAAGCCACCCTGAGCTGTGAAGTGTCCGACTCAAAAACTGAGGAGAAATGGTATAAAGACGGTAAACAGCTCATCTCCAGTAGGACCGTCCACGTGGAGACGAAGGGCAAAATCCGTCAACTGGTGTTGGACAGCGTGGAGAAGAAGGACGCAGGAGAGTACACCTGTGAAGTTGGAAATGAGAAGCTCATCTTTAAGATTAATGTAGCAGGTACGTTTAAGAAAATCGTCAGCAACTAGTGAATGATTTTTCTATTTACTTGACAATCCTTATTTTTCTTTCCATAGATGTTTCTGCTAAATTCCAAAAGAAATCCAGTGTAAAGGAAACTGTAGCTGTGCAAGAAACTGAGAACATTATCATGACAACGATGGTAACAACTGAAAACGCTAATGTTAGTTGGTTCAGGGACGGAGTCCAGCTAAAGGAGGGTGATAAGTACGAAATGAAGAAAGAAGGTTTGTCTCACGTTCTTATTGTCAAGTCTTCTGAAGCAAAGGATCGTGGCACCTACACTTGTCAGACAGCTGAGGACAAGATGGAGTTCCAGGTTCAGATCAAAGGTACAAATTTGTCGAACAGTAAGTCTGAGAAATTTCATTTCTTGCAGTTAACTTTTAAATACTTTCTTCAGAGGCTCCACTGAAATTTGTGGTTGGTTTGGAGCCAGCATCTGTCGTCCTGGGCAGCACCATGACTCTGTCCTGCCAGTTAAACCAAGCTGCAGGGGATGTCCTCTGGAGACACAATGGCAAAGAAGTAAAGCCTGGAAGCAGATACGTCATCCGTGCTGATGGAGCCCAACGTTCACTGACTGTATCTTCTGCAGCCCAGGAAGATGAAGGGGAGTATAGCTGCGAATGCAGAGATGATAAGACTACTGCTAAGATCACTACTAAAGGTGAGCAAACCACTGTCAATGCTGAATTCTTAATTACTTAGATATCTATTCTTGCACTCTTTTTTTACAAGGCGTACACAAGGAGACAGTGTTGTTTGTTCTGTTATAGCTCCACGTTTCGTGAAGATTGTGTCCAGGTTAAACAACGTCGTAGCAAACGAAGGCAGGGATGCCATCTTCAAATGTTCTGTCACTCCTGCGGATGTGAGCTTGAGGTGGATGTTTAATGACGTGCCCATCACTTCCGGGACGAAATTTAAAATCGCTCATGGAGGTACCAGCCATTCGCTCACGATTGTGGGGGTCACACTCGAGGACGTGGGTGAGGTCAGCGTGGATGCTGAAGGGAAAGTGTGTAAAGCAACTCTGCAAGTGCAAAGTAAGACGGACCAAAATGTGTATACACATACAGAATTTCTTCACCCTCACTCATTATTAATTGGTTTACTAGATGGATCAATTTCAACTGATTTATTAGAATGTTCCACAGATATGGTGTGATCTGTGCAATTTAAACAATCATGCATTTTTTACCCTCTATTCAAAATCAAGTCACACTTAAATAATTTCTGTAAAACTTCAAACGTTAAAGGCTCTAAAAAGTGTTGAATTCCTTACAAATATCCATGCTGTAGGTGCATGACTGACACCTGCTGGACTGGAGCAGAAAGTTTGGCACAAACAAATGATTGAGCTTAATATATATTTAACATTTGATGTGCTATTAATTTGAAAATCGCAATGTCCAAGTGCCCGAAAAATAAAAACAGTGTATCAGTGTATGCTTCAAATCTCTAGGTGTTAGCATGGACGTTAGCTAATCACGTTTTTATTTCATTTAATTATTAATTTTTCTGCTTGTTTTATGCTAAAGCCTCAACCATTTACAGCTAAAACTATTACATAGTTACATATTACGTATTACATTATAAATGGTTAATAAGCAAATTGCTAATTGGCTCCACAATTGTCAATTCGCCTGGATGACGTTTGTAGTGGTGATGTAGCGTGGTGCAGTGTGTCTTCAGAATTCCTTGAGAAGACCAGGGTTTTACCTTGCCTATTTTTGCAGAGCTCCCTGTTATGTTCATTAAGAAGCTTGAGAACAAAACTGTCCAAGAAGAGGACAGGGTGGAGCTCCAGGTGGAACTGAGTAGGCTGTCCGACGAGGTGAAGTGGATGAAGAATGGCATTGTACTGCAGCCGGAAGGAAATCTGCAGATCCATGCTGATGGTATTAAACAGACTCTGATCTTCAAGAGTGTGACCTATGCCGACCGAGGCGTTTACTCTTGTGAAACTCTGGATGACAAGACTCAGGCCAAACTCACTGTAGAAAGTAAGCTGCCTTTGGGCCTTCATATCAACATGAAAGTATTTTATCTACCGATTTAATAATTAGACGTCACTAAAGTCTCTTTGGAGTTAAGGTGTGCATTAGGAGGGGTTTTTGTGTTCATTACTTGAGGGACTTTATTTTGCTGCTGCACAAGAATTTAGGTTCTGTTTTTCCCCCCTCCCATTCATAGTAACATTATATTTGCAAATACAATCAACTAAATTCAGGTAGGATCAGTGTGGGTATAAACTGGAATGATATCTCTGAAGTTGACGAAGTGTCATGGTTTAATTTTAAGTCACTTTCAATTGAAATCTAAAAACAGATATTTGGAGCATCTGAAAATAGTTTACAGTTTTTTAAATCTGCTTCAAATGTGGTCCTTTAGTGAAGAAGATTCAAGTTGTTAAGGGCTTAAAAGAGACGAAAGTCCATGAACAGGAGACGGCAACAATGGAGGTGGAACTCAGCAAGCCTGATGTGGAAGCCTTCTGGACCAAAGACGGGCAAAAACTCAGAGCAAGTCCCAAAGTCCTCATTGCAGCTCTGGGACCTAAACATTCCTTAACCATGTCCCAACTGAAGATGGAAGACAGCGGGACGATCTCTTTCCAGGCAGAAGGCGTCCACATTTCAGCGAAACTCGTTGTTACGGGTGCGTCTTCTCATTAGCTGTAAAGTTAAAACCTTCTGAATAGAAAAAAGTCTAATTTAGACTTTTATATTTTGTAGAACCTCCTGCAAAGATCCTTAGGCCTTTAGAAGATGTGAGAACTCCCGAGAAGGAAGATGCCACCTTTGAGTGTGAAGTGTCCCGAGTGAACGCTGATGTAAAGTGGTTTAAGGTATACAGATACTTTTTAAAATCTGATTTGGTACAGTCATGGAAATACTGTATATTACACAACACCTATTTTTCCCTTAGAATGATGATGAACTGAAACCAGGAAAGAGATACATGATTCATTCCCAAGGTCGGAAGCGTAGCCTCCTGATCCAGAAGTGTACTTATGAAGACCAAGGATTGTACGTGTGCAAAACGACAGATGACAACACTTCAGCCAACCTGACCGTTCATGGTAGAAAGGAACCTTTCTTCTAGGAGACATGAATGATTTTTTCTTCTAGGAGAAATTAAACCAGAGGTTTAGTCCTTAGGAATCAATCGTTGGTGTTCTTATTTTGGTTATCATTGGTCTCTTGTGCAGCCCGTGACATTAAGATCGTTAAGCAGCTGCAGGATTTGGAAGTGATGGAGAAAGAGAGTGCAGCGTTCACCTGCGTGGTGTCGCACGATGAAGTAGAGGGTCAGTGGTTTAAGGGTGACGTCAAACTCAGAGCCGGGGATAACATCAAGATGAGACAAGAAGGTGAGTAAGTTTGACCTTAACAATAATATCATCTGTATTATAATGGGATGAAAATGTTTCACAATGTGTTGTTATAGCAAAATAAGTCAGAGTGGTAACTCTAGCACTTTATTATTTTTATTCCCTTTTTTCACCCTATTCTAAAGGAAGAACGTATGTTCTACTCTTCAAATCTGTCAAGGCTGAAGATGCTGCTGAAATCAAATTCACGGCTGAAAAAGCCTCATCAGTTGCCAAGCTCAAAGTCAAAGGTTGGTGCTTTAAAGTAAACATAATGTCTGTTGAATTCCTTGCTGCTCTAGACACTTTAAAAACTTTCGACTGATTACAGAACTGCCTGTGAGATTTGTGAAGAAACTCAGAGACAAAATCGCCATGTACAAGCACAGGGGATTTTTAGAGTGTCAGGTGTCTCGAGAGAGTGCCACGGTCACGTGGTACAAGAACAAGGACGAGATCAAAGCCAGTAAAAAGCATGAACTGTCCAGCGAGGGAGTGTATCGCAAGCTCACCATTAACGACGTGGACTCTGGGGACGAAGCTACGTACACATGCGATGCTATCGATGAAAAGACGTCGTGCAGGCTGCTTGTGGAAGGTAATGAGAGAGGAAATATGAGTTTTAGGTGTAAACCATAAGAGACCAAAGAATAAAAAAATCATCTGCAGGATTGTTTATTTCTTAGCATTATCGTCTACCTAACAATAATGTCAAAACATCTGGTCCTAGCTGAGCTTATAATATGATATCTTGATGATTTCCAGAGCAGGCCATCAGCATCGTCAAGGAGCTCAAGGCGGTGGAAGTGACTGAACCATTTGCTGCCCACTTTGAGGTGGAAATCAGTATGGAAACAGTCAAGCCAGTAAAGTGGACCCTAAATGGAGAGAATCTGAGCGAGAGTAGCGACATTGAGATCGAGAAGGAAGGCACTATGCACCGGCTTACGTTTAAGAAGACCAAGGCTTCCATGTCAGGCAACGTGCAGTTCACGGCTGGAAAAAGCAAATCGACGACTCAGCTCACGGTGAAAGGTTCGGCTGATAGTAATTAGCTAAATGAACGCAAATGTGAATAACTCTGCATGGTTGTTATTATTATGCCCTGGTAAGTCTTTTACTACAACTAAACCGAATGGTCTTTGTCCTTAAATTTTTTTATTTGTTTAGCTAGAATCCAGGGTCACATGTGCTTTTTTTTGTTTGCAGCCAATGATATTAATTAAGTAATAACGACTTCTCTACAGAGCGTCCCATCGAGGTGGTCGAGCCCCTCAAAAATGTCACCGCCCAAGAAAAGGCTTCAGCCAAGCTTTCCTGCAGGCTTTCCGCTGTGCCTAAAGAAGTGTCCTGGTTTAAGGGTCAAACTGGTCTGGAGGCATCAAGCAAGTATACTATGAAACAAAGTGGCACCGAAATGCAGCTGGTCATCCAGGCGCTGACTCCAAGCGACACTGGAGAGTACCGCTGTCAAACTTCGACTTGTGAGACAAAAGCCACTCTAACTGTTGAAGGTAAAGTACACTGTGCTTACGGTATGTAGAATATCAAGCATTTTTAAAAGAGAAAAGGAAACATTGGAACACTTTTAAAAATTGGTCCGCAGTGCGTAACATTCAGATCATCAAGCGATTGACAGACGTGGAGGTCGATGAGGGAGGTGACGCCGTGTTCACCTGTGAGGTGAATTACGCAGACGAGGAAGCCGAGTGGTTCCTTGACGACAAGCCGCTGTTCAGCAACGAGGTTAACGTTATCCAACACGTGCACAAGACGCATACCATCACCCTCAAGAACCTGGCGCCTCAAGATGGTGGGAAGATCACCTTCAAGGTTAGGGAGGAGAAACAGACGGTCTGCCTGAAAGTGAAAGGTATGATGGTTTTGAGGAAGATTGTTTGTAGTGGCTTGCACAAGTATTCAACCTCTTATGTTGCAAGCTCGAATGGAAGTCAACTTTATTGTTCCCATAATTTTTAGATTCATGTAATAAAAGTATGGATACAGGTTCTAAGTTCTGATGAGCCCAAAATGAAACTTTTTGTCTATTGCATAAAACGCTACGTTTGTCGAGGACCCTTTCTTGTCTGTAAAGCATGGTGGTGGTAGTATTATCCCATAATAATGCTTTTCATCAGCGGAAACTGGTCAGCATTAATCGAACTAAATGTGGATGAATACACTTGTGCAAGCACCATTTCGTAACTCTCATGGCACTGAGTATTATTCTGAATGCTTTATTCTGGTGTGTTGAACTGCAGAAAAGAAAGCTGTTTTCCTTAAGTTGTTAGACGACGTGATCGGAGAAGAAAAGGGGTCTGTGACTCTGAAATGTGAAGCCTCAAAACCCACGGTGTCCCCTGTTTGGCGGAAAGACAATGCCGTCCTTTCTGCAGGCATTAAGCACGAGCTGTTACACGACGGCAGAATCCTAGGCCTGACGATCCGGGACATCACGCAGGCGGACGCTGGGGAATACAGCTGTGACCTGGGTACAGATCTAACCAAATCCAAGGTCACCATTAGAGGTATGATGAAAGAAAAGAAAAATGCATGCTTACTTCATCTGTTTACAATGTTGTGTCTTATGTCTTGCTTTGTATAATGTTACCTTAAATAACGTATATAAATAATAATGTAAATAATAACATATTACTATAGATCATATAGACCTTCTGATCAATCAGAATAGAGAATTCAACATCACCATTTAAAATGCTGCTCTTTAAATTTTTTGTACATTACCCAGACATCAGCATTGGCATCACAAAACGCTTGAAATCCATGGAGGCGAAAGCAGGTGAGACCTGCGTGTTTGAGTGCATCCTCTCTCGAGAAAGCTCGGACGAATGCTTATGGAGCCTGAAAGGCCAACCTGTGACAAGCAGTGGACGTTTCCAGATTAGCAGCAAAGGGCGCAAGCACACACTTAGCATCAAAAGAGTGACTGGGTCTGACTCTGGGGAGGTCGTTTTCACTCTCAAGGACTTAAACTCGAGAACAACATTGTCTGTAGAAGGTGAGATGTTTTCCGTGAGGATCTACTGGTCACTTTTCTGTCATCTTCCAAGGTTGAATCGTTGTGCAAAAAACTGATTTCCTATAAACAAGCCCAGAACTCTTTTTTTAAGTACCAAAAGTAAAAGACATTGCATATTGGTATCTGCAAGCAAACGTATTAAACAGGTTTATTGCTGTGTTTTCTTTCACTGCAGGTGAAGTTCCTACCTTCACCAAAGAGCTCCAGGGTGTTAGCGTCGCTCCTGGAGAAGATGCTGTGTTCCTCGGTGAGCTCTCTCAGCCTGGCTTGGACGTTGTTTGGTGTAAAAACGGAAAGCCGTTGCAGAAAAGCCTAAAGTATGAGATGATTCAGGAGTATAAGGTTGTCAAGCTGATTGTTCACAGTGTTACCACTAAGGATTCTGGAGAATACAGTTGTGAAGTGACCGGCGGACTGAGCTCAAAAACTCAACTGGAAATTAAAGGTGATTCTACGATCGTCTTGTTTATATCTGTTCCATTATAACTGCTGATTTCAGGGCTTAATTCTTCTTCTGCATTCCAGAGCCTAAGAACAAGTTCATCCGTGAGCTCAAGAATATCACCGCGCCTGAAAGAGGTACCGTCAGTTTTGAATGTGAAACCGCTCGTCCGGCTTCCAAAGTCACTTGGATGAAAGGTTTGAAGGAGATCCTGGCAGGAAGGAAGTATCAAATGACGCAGAAGGAAAGAGTCCATATGCTTACAGTGAAAGATTTGGATGAGGCTGACAGCGATGTGTACTCATGTAATGTCGACACTGCCAAGAGTGCGGCCCAGCTGACCGTTCAAGGTAAAGACGCTCTAGTCAGGACTCTACGATGATGTGTCATATGTGATATTGTAAACTACATAACAGATATTTGTAAATACTGTTAGCAACAAGCATATGCTCAACATTTATTTGAATTTTTTTTATCCATTCCTACTTATCTTTAATGTAGTTGAACAAAATCTGCAGGGAACAAAAACTAAAATTCATTTTAATTGGTCTTAATGTCAGAGGTCATCAAATGCAAACACATGCTCTAACAAACTCCTGGAAATGTCACTTACCTAAGTGCGTGAATCTCCTAATGTGAATATTCTCTTCCTCTGTTATCCAAAATGGTCAGCCCTTCCCACAATTTTCACTCGAGAGTTGAAAGACCAGAAGGCTCTGGAGAAGGAAAGCGTCACCTGGTCCTGCGAGCTCTCCAAACCTGGCATGCCGGTTCAGTGGCGCAAAGGCGATGTAGACCTTTTCTCTTGCGCCAAATATGAATTCCGGCAAGATGGCCACCTCGTCCAGTTAATAATTCATGACCTTAACACTGAAGACTCTGGATACTACACCTGCGACAGCGGAGATCAGAAAACCACAGCGCACCTCGAAGTGAAGGGTAAAAACTTGATTTCTTATAAAGGATGGCACGGCAGGTTTTTCATTTATCTCAACTTAATCTCTTGGCTTTGCAGAATTACCCATTGTGTTTAAAACACCCCTGAGCAAGCTGGAAGCTGAAGCTGGGGAAACCGTCATATTCCGGTGTGTACTTAACAGACAGTGGGTGCCTGTAGTATGGAGAAAAGATCAGAAGATTCTACAGTCCAGTAACAAGCACCAGTTAAGGCAAGATGGCGCAGTGGTCGAGCTAGTCATCTACAAGCTGCAGGAAGCAGACTCAGGAGAGTATTCCTGTGATTCTGGGCATGAAACCACTTCTGCCCGACTCACAGTGAAGGGTAAGAACCAGTGTTATTCCTTCTTAACTCGCAGCAGTCACGTTAACTTAGTTTTCCTTCCATTTCATGCATGGTCTGAGTTACATCTTTCCGCATCTTTCCTTTCAAAAAGATTCTCCTTTCTGTGCTCCATTCTTTTCCTTTTCAATTCTTCTCGCATGGAACATACTTCTCTAATAATTTCACCACATGGCACCAAATCTGTGGTTGCATGATTCTTATATCTTTAATGTGAATCTTAATGACGATGTGTGTCTTGCATTAAATTTTGGTACCATTTGTAAACTTCCATTTTCATGCACTACATTGTTAAATACCCTACAATAACTAGTACACTTTTATACTGTTAAATTTGTATGCTGTTTTTTTTTTCTTTCTTTGGAACTGTTGCACTGTTAATGTTTTGAGTTAATTAAATATTGATTTTACAGGCTTTTAAACCCCACATTTGTAGTTGATGCACTAAATGTTCAAAAGTATGTGCACCCTTGACCATCACGCCTCAGTATGTTCTTGCTGAACATCCCTTTTCAGATTTATTCCCTCTTCGCTCTTATTATTGGCTTCACTCTTCATGGTTGTGAAGCACTTTGGTGACTTTAGGCACTGAGGTAGAGCTGTTGAGGAAGCACCAGGTCTTCTTCTGCTACAGCATACACTCTCGAAAAATGCTTGCTGTGATGGTCAGGTGTCCACGTGACTGTGGCCATTTAGTGCATTTGCATACCATTTGTCAATCGGTGGTGCAGCGAGTAACGGGTATGGCAGTTTGACAAGTAGGTGACTAAGTAGGTGATAAGAGGTGCTTCATTTAAATTTTCTTTAAATGGCCACCCTTATTCCGACTACACCGTCTGTTTTCCGTGTCAATACAACTGGCTTAAAATGTATCCTGGGTGATGTGTATTAAACAGAACTTGACATTACTATTGACACCGAGTTGAAGAGCTGCATCGTCAACGAAGGAGACGATGTGTCCTTTGAGTGCTTTGTATCTCATGACGGCGCCCGGGACGTGACCTGGGAACTTCAGGGTGTTCCTCTGCGGAGCAACGAGATGAACGTGATCCAAGCGGAAGGCAAAAAGCATTCGCTTACTCTAAAGAGCGTGACAGAGAAAGACTCGGGCACCATCTCCTTCCATGTGGGGAGCCACACTTCCTTTGCTTGTCTCACAGTTAAAGGTAAACTCCTCTGAGCCTCTGAAGATTCCTCAGCTGCAAGGCTGTGCCTTATTTCCTTTCTATCCCCGACTTTGAGTAACATCACAAAGACTTAATTCCTTATATTATATACTTATAATTGTACTTTTTCATATCTGACTTGTTTAACATTTTTTAAACCTGGTCTTCCCTCCTGATCTTTTCCTTGCTAGATATTGCCTTGGAGAATGATGTTGTAAAGGAATGAAGTACTTTATTCTTCTTATATATTTTTTTTATTAATTAAAGATTTACATTGTATGTTTTAGACATTTATAGTTGCTCTAATGTTCTAAAACATCCAATGATTTTTTTTTCTCACTTGTATCCTAAAGTGCTCACAGTAATTTGCCAATACTAACTTTATTTATTTATTTATTTATTTTTCATAGTTTTGTTTTGGCACGCTTCCTATAGCACGTTTCTTATAAGCCTCTAATTTTCTTTCTGGAAATTTCTCCTGGTCAGAGCTCTGAGTATCCAAGTGCAGTTTTAACACTACCAGCTTCACTGCTTTAACACTTTGCTTCCAGACATCCTGGGATACACGCTGCATGCACGTGACAATATACGCCCGTCATGTGTCCAACATCCGCGATTGAACATGTTTGTATCTTTGAAAGTTCATAACTCGAATATTTGTATGTAGGAGTCTTACTGTATAAGGTTTCATGCACATACTGTAGCACTGGCCCTCCAGGACCGGAATTGAAGACCCCTGCTCTAAACTAGCCACATAGTGGGAGTACATTATATGCTTAGTTTGTTTGGAATTGTAAGATAATCTTTAAGAAAAAATGTCATAGAATCCGGATATTTATTCAATTGCGATACTAAAACAATCGCTATTACAGATCGAATTGCTAATAAGGTATTGTGAAATCGTTCCGGCTGGTCGCGTATTAGTGCTAGTGTTTGAATGCGTCATCGACTTGATTGCTGATATTCCGGTTGGTCCAACCACACATTTTACAGGATCAAGACACGGGGAAGTCATGAGAGAAAATAGGTCGCCACCTGATGTTCGTTAGCTATGAAACGTGCACAGGCTCTTTTTTTGTTTGTTTGTTTGAAGGTGAAAGAGATGTATTATTAACAAATAAAAATTTTGGCCAGTGCACTCCATGTATCCTTTCCATGTCATATTCTAGTTATTTTGTCTTTCTCAAATATTTCTTTAACAATATTTCTTTCACTTCCTATCGTGTGCTTCTAGCTGTCCCTGTGCTGCAATTTACAAGCGACCTGAAGAACCAAGAAGCCGAAGAAGGCGATAAAGCTACGTTATCCTGTGAAACTTCAATCCCCGATGCCCATGTGACCTGGAAGAAGGGCAGGATAGTCCTTTCTGAGGGGGACAAGTATTCCATTCAGAAGAACGGAACAATCCAGACCCTGGTGATCCACAAGCTGACGGTGATGGACGCCGGAGAATATGTGTGTGAAATCGGCGACAAACAAAGCAAAGCCACTTTGAGCATCAAAGGTGATGAGTTTTAATGGTTCTTCGCGTGGTTTTCTTTTGTTTTGTACCTCATTATGATGCAGAAATCCAGGTCAGCATCTTCTACATACCAAACTGTAAAATGAAATTTGGGAAAATATTCTTAGAGACAGTTGGCTTCTTGTGCGCTTCTTTTTATCTAGAGCGTGTCCGAATTACCAGAGAACTTAATGATGTCACAGTGATGACTGGCGAGGATGCCGTGTTCCACTGTGAGGTGTCCCAGGCAGGAGTAACTAATGCCGAATGGTGGCTAGGCTCCAACCACCTTCAAAACAATGACTTGAATCAGATCAGCAGCCGAGGGAGGGAACACAGCCTAGCGTTAAAAATGGTCACGCCTGACGATTCAGGCGACGTGGCCTTTGTCGTTGGCTCGGAGAGGACTGTTGCTTCCTTGGTGGTGAAGGAGAAACCCAAAGGTAACGGGTTCGTTCCTTGCAAGTGCGTACGAGTCTTCATCAATAGCTAGCGATAGTGTTAAAAACCAGCACTGCGCGGTTCTCGTGAATGCTTTGGGCGGGTGCATGTTGGCACATCAGCGCCGTGTGGTAACGTCATGTGCAGTATGGATACAGCTGTGAGGGTTCATATTACCACTAACTATTTTGCTTTACCGACTGATGGAGTAATTGCACCCTTTTGCCCTGTTTGGTTTTGCTTTTAATGTTTGCAAGGACCACTGATGGCTTAAAGAAGTTTTCTCGCTTCCTTATTGAAGATCTGTAAAATTCAAACTTACTGACGTTCCTTTGTCCTTTCTGTCTCACTCCTCAGAAACCCTGCCCTTCTTCCACAAAGAGCTGGAGAACATAGACGCAGTCGAAGGTGACATGATTACCCTTCGCTGTGAGCTTTCTAAGCCAGGTGTCAATGTAGAGTGGCGTAAAGGAGGGATGGTCCTGCAACCCAGTAAGAAGTTTCAGATGAGGCAAGAAGCATGTGTTCAAGAACTTGACATATTCGACCTGAAACCAGAGGACAGCGGCTATTACACTTGTGATGCTGGAAATCAGTTAACTACAGCTTCGGTTTCAGTGCAAGGTAACCAAAAGTTTGCAGTCTGGTTGGAATAAACTTAAAGGAATCAAGTCTTTTTACATATAATGCACCATATAGATATTTGATATCATGGATATCAAGTTGTTTCCCAGAATGCAAAGAAGACCTTTTTTGTATTTTTTTTCCTCCCCCATGCAATCACTATATAAATTAAAAGGATATTGCTGTATTGCTGTTCAGTACTGTTGAAATTCAGTCATTTAATGTTTACATTTTGATCTAAAAATAAGTTTTAAACCAAAATTCTAAGATTCTTTCAATTTAGGTAAGAGTAATGATCCTTCATTTCCGTCAAATAATTCATCCATTTCATGTTAATATTTAAAAAGGTTAGAAAATGTTTGTTTTTTTCGTAGATAATTAGAATTAAAGCAATAGAGTTTTACCGGCTTCTTTACTCCTGTTGAATTCGTAAAAAAAATTCTTGCATAATTAATGTGAGATGGTCTGGGAAACAAAGTGGAAAGTCATTTAAAAACTTTGGAAAATGCCAAATTTGATGAAGTTTTTTATTATTAATATTATTATTATTATTATTGTTAATGTAATTTAATATAATATAATATAATTATTTATATAATCTTACATCTCTTACATAAAATTCTCAAAGGTGACTTTATTGCCACAGTGAAATTAATTTTTTACATGTGGCCCCTGGAGTGAACACAGTTAAGGGCCTTTCTCAAGCACCCAACAGTAGTAACCTGGTGGAGCTGGGCCTCGAACCGCCGACCTTCCAATCAGTGATTTAACCCTCTGAGTTACCACTCCCCAAGTGTTATTGCAATTAAACATTTCCCCTTTTTTATTGTAACCTTAAGTGCTACAGTAGAACTTGTTTTAATAGACTTACACTATATAGTATCTTCAGTACTACAAATTTACAACTTCCATGTTATGGGTTTTTCCAGACCACCGCACAGATGTTTCCTGACTGTAAGTGTATAGCACATACTGTACATTTAACCAAGAACTCGGTTTGTCATAGTTAACTGATACTACCTTGTTTTTCTGGGGTTAGACAGCAAATCTGTCAGTTTAAACCCCTGAAATCAGACCTTGCTTACAGTGATGTATTATTATTTTTTTATATAATTTCTATTTCACTGCGCTCAGGGATGTTATTGATTAGCTGTTTGTCTGTGGTCTCTGCAGAGGCTGAGGTGCTCATAGTGTCTGGTATAAAAAGCACTGATGTCTTTGCGGGAGAGCAGGCAGTGTTCTCCTGCCAGCTGTCTCGCCGTGCCAGGGGCAGAGTCCAGTGGTGGCTGGATGGCACTCGTTTGGACAACAGTCCCTTCAGTATTATCGGGGTGGGTGAAGGCAATGTTCACACCCTCACCCTAAAGAACCTGGCACCAAATGACTCGGGCACCGTCCTGTTCAAAACGGGAAGCTTGACCTCCTCGGCTAGGCTGTTAGTTAAAGGTACTGGATCAGGTGGAGGTGTTGAGGGGTGCGAATCAGCTCTTTTGCTAATGGCCCTGTTGCATTGATGGAAGATTTTTAGTTCAAAATGAAGTGTGTCCATGAATTTCCTGAACTGACAAACTAACCCAAACCCTGCTGTCCTGCTTTTACTTTTACTTGTTTTACTTCCTTGCATTGTTCCTCATTTTCAATTTCTCACACCACATACAGTACTGGAGCTATCCGGTGCTGGATTCTGATTGGCCAGAATGAGGCATTTTCTGTATTTATGGCTGCGAAATAAATCAGGATTGTGTTAATACTAGGGCTGCATGATTTGATAGAAAAATCACATTTTGATTATTTGGACACACACTGTGATTGTGACTGTGATAATTAAGCAAAACCATTTAGCATTTAGTCTTATCAACCTACTGTAGGCTGACAGCAAATAACAAAACTCTACATAAATCCCTTACTATGCATATATTACATGTAATAAACTACAGGTTTTTGGATTAAATAATTGCACAAATCATTGGAGATTTGGATGTTTATTCGAATAACCGTGCTGCTTTATTTAATACTGTGTATATTATTGTTTCTCTAGTTATATAAAGGGACTCGTAAACACGCATATTAATATTTAGTTAATGAAAAAATGTCTTCTTACTAATGTCTAGTTTTTCCGTCGTCTTCATACTGTCCAGTTTCTTTGTAACATTTAAAAAACTTTTTTTGTTTGTTTGATTTGTTTATTTAAAAAAAAACTCTTTTAATAAGAGAGAAAAGATACTGGATAGAGAATGATTATTTATAAATGCTATATGAAAGTGCTGACACAAAGAATTTCTTTCTATCAATGGTCAAAAGGTGCAATGTGACGTTCTACAAATTAGATTTTTTTTTGTTTTGTTTTGTTAGAATATCATTATAGTATAAAAGCAATAAAGATTTTTAGGGTAACAGTAAGTTAAATCACTGTATATTGTTTTCTTTGACCTTGTTTCATAAACTATTGTAATTTGTAGATAAAGGAAAGCTGCTGCAACATATTTAACTATCAAGTTGCTCTTTAGCGTTCCTACCTCTTGATCATGTTCTTCATACTACTGTACATCCTAGTTGTTTTGTTGCTCTGTGGTGTACTGTTGTTCGTCTTTTATTTTAAATTACATAATCATCCAAATTGGTGAAATTCATGGACGGTTTTATCATGTTTAGTTTAGAAATGTTACAAGGTTACACTTCCAACCAACACATCTGGACCCATAGGGCCCTTCCACATGTGCTTGTACGACTGATTCCGTAGAGCGTTGAACAAGTATGACTTTAAAGGCTTTTTGCAGCCTTTTTTTATGTTTTTTTTTTTTTTTTTTGTAATGTATAAAAAGCTGTCCTTTACATTCTGTTTAAGAAACAGTTTGAGAAAGGTTTACAATGCTTGCGGGCCTCCGAAAGGGTTTGTTTCCCCCCTCAACCTTTTTGAATGAGTGTCCTGCTTGGCAACTCACCTATGCATGGCCTACTTTATTTCAACTGTTTGATCTGAAAGTTACAATGATTAAAAAAAAAAAAAAAAAATTATAATAATTGTTTTAGCCTTTCTAATTGCACTAGCCTGTAACCAGCCCTCACTCTTTCACTTTTGATCTCTGACCCAGACAGCCTGATTGTTACACACTTAAGTACACAACATACGCAACCATAGTTTTAGAACTAAGATTTGGATTTTTACATTTTGTTTCTGGCCAGTAAAGACAAGTAAAGACTGCACGTGTTATCACAAGGGTTCATGTCCCGATTTCAGATAACTCACCGCAGTCATAGTTAGCGCCGCTGTCACAGCTGATTGAGGGTTTAATAAATGTTTTAAAGGATTTTGCACTTTAATGGGGTGAGAAGTGTTGATCGTTCAGTCAGGTGAGGTTGAGGATCCTGTATACTCACGTCAGGCCATATACAATGTCATGAAGCAACATTCCATGTATAAAACCTGCTAAAGAGTAGAGAGCAGAGTGACACCAATGGATACTGCTTTAGACTATCGAGTTCATCATCACAGCGGTACCTCAGCATACAAACTACCACTCTACTAGTTTTACTACTGTAGTTATTGCACTTAGAAAGCCAAAATAAAATGAAGGTAAAGTTTCATGACACCGAACCAAACAAATGCCTTACTGTTGGTAGGTTTTAGTCGAAAAACCTCAAGTTCGACACCTGCTGTTGGGAATATTAGACAATTACCGATTAAGGGGATGATAAGGCAAGCACCCTGGCATTGCAATGGCTCTAAGACAACACACAAACCCTGGGTCCTAGAGTTAACTCAAAGGATAGGACACCTGGTAACATATGTAGTCTTAATTTTTTACTTTAAATTATGATTTTTGTTTTTAACAACCCCAACACTTAATGGAGGAGTCAGTGATTCTTTTTCAGTCCACTTTTTGTCAGTTTCAGCAGATATACTTTCGTAGTCCACTAGCTGTCCATTCAAAAAAAATGTCCTCTTCGTACACAGCCCTGACTATGAAAGTTAGAAACAAAGAAACTGGCATTGATCATCCTCCACAACATGATAATATTAGCCAGTGAGCTAGCCCAGTTGTTAGTGTCATTGGGTTGAAATGTGCATTCATAAATTTCAGTGGTAGAACTTCTAAATGAGCCCAGGAGGGAACCATCATCAATCTTTCTCCGATATCGCTGACTCCTCCTTTAATTGGTTAATATCAAAACCCTTTGGAATGTAATTAATTTAAGCACCCAAATAATTAATAAATCCCCTTTGCTTCATCCGGCAACTGGCGCATGCACAAAAATGGCAGCATCTTCTACTAAGTAGTACAGTAGAAGTAGTGGTGTTACTCTCATCTCAATAGACAAAATTGAGAAAATTAAACCCCGTCAACATTTTAAGCATGTGCTTTACGACTGTACCACTGTTCCTACTTCACCCACCGTTTATAGATCCTAATGTGGAGATAGTCAGTGCCATGGAGGATATCAACATAGCAGAGAACCAGCCTGCAGAGTTCATCTGCCAGTTCTCAAGGCCAGTCAAAGCCACATGGAAGCGAAACGGGCAACCTGTGCAACCTGATGGCCACAGGCTTATAGTGGAGCAAGACTGGACCGTAGCACGGTTATACATTAGCCAGGTGACCGCACAGGATGTGGGTGTATACTCCTGTGAGGCAGAAGGGACCTGTGTTGAGGCACACCTGAGGGTGCAAGGTGAGCGTACCTGCAGCCCTAAGTCGTAGTATTATTAAAGGTTTATGTATTTAAACCATGCCTGTCCAGGATTCTTTGGGGCTGCCAATGTTGACATGACTTGGGATAAGATACTGCTTATTTAGGGTGGTTGAATAGTCCAGATATTTGTGGAGCAAGAGTCCATCAGATGCTTGTAACACACTATGATGTACTGGAGGGCATCAGGCTATATGGATAATTTTTGGAAAACATGGAATTTATTTGTCATGGAATGCAGTAACAGCTGTTTGCTATATTAAATATAAGGAGTAGAACAAAATCAATGCCCTCAGCAAATAACCTAACATGGATGCCCAAAATGGGGTGCTTAGCCCTGCTAGCCAAAAAAATACATGCCAGACTTGCATTTAATGTATGTTCATAATAGAATCAGGGATGAAGCTACTATAAATGTTGTGAGAAATCTTGGAATAATGTTTCATTAAATATTTATACAATTCTGGTTTGTTCTATGGTCTTAACCTGGTGATCTTATGTATCATGACATAAGGTTAAGTCTATTAATGTTTACATGTTAACTTGCTGATTGCTGTAAAACAGTCCCAAATTTGACCTTGAATAAAAGGTTTAACCTCTTAAACCTGTCCCACAGCTAAACCCATCGAGATCATTCAAGGTCTGGAAAATGTGGAGACCATTGAGGGTAGTGAGGCACTGTTTGAGTGCTCGCTATCTGTCCCTGAGTCCAAAGACTGCAGGTGGTTGGTCGATGGGAAACCGGCGACGGAGTCCGCAAAAGTGGAAATTGTTTCCTTCGAGAGTGGTCGTCGCCATCTTTTGCTGCTGAAAGACTTAAAAGCTGGCTTCAACTGTACAGTAACTTTCCAGGCTGGCACTGCCTCGACCTCCGCCCTTCTCTCAGTCAAAGGTTAGTCACATTAGGAACTGACTAAGCATGCTTATTGTAAAGTTCCCATAATGCAAAATTTATAGTATAATAAAGTATGGAGGCGTAACAATCATTTGTGCAATATTTGATTGCAAAGCTGGTTAGGTTTTGTTTTACAGCATAGCTCATTTTGATGCTTATCTGTGCAAAAAGGTATAGTTTTTGCAAGGATGATACCGCACTTTGCCATTAACACCACTTGTGACATCACCAGAGGTGCAGTCCAAACAGTGTGGCGGTATAATGTCCCAGCCTGATATGACCATTACTTTGTAATTTTATTTTACTTTTTTTTTATCCTTATCTATTATGTGTTGCTGTAAATTGTAAATTTAGGGTGGCAACTGGAAATTGTGAAACATTTAGAGGACAAAACCGCTGTTGTTGGTGAGCAAGTGGAGTTCACTTGTGTCTTAAACAAGCCTGCACAAGAAAAAGACGTGAACTGGTATGCTAATGGTGCTGAACTTCGGCCAGATGATATGTGGGTGATGAAGAATAGAGGATGCACTTGCACCCTTATTCTGAAAAAAGCCCAAGCCCCGTCCCCACTGGAGATTACGTTTGCTTCTGAGGATGCCATTTCAGTGGCCAAGCTTGTGACTATTGGTAAGTGCGACCCGTCTATGTTTTATCACATAATAGTTTGGTTAACTGACCAAAGTTTAAAAATTTGATGTAATGTCTGAATCTTAGCCGTACCTGACCCCCCTGAGGATCCCGAGCTGGTCACAAAGACACCAACATCGGTGACTCTGTCTTGGTTCACACCTCTCAATGATGGTGGAAGCCCAATTTTGGGATACCGTGTGGAGATGCGTCAGGTGGATAGTGCTCTTTGGCGGCCCTGCCATACGGAACCAGTCTGCAATACTGAGTTTACAGTGGAAAACCTTATCCCGGGTTGTGGGTACAGGTTCCGTGTGGCAGCTATTAACAATGCTGGGATCAGTGACTCTGTCCAGCTTCCTCAAACTGTTACATTGGGTAAGAAACTATGCCTTTAGAATTCAGTCCCATAAAATGTATGAGAGATGAACTGAAAAGATGATCAACCAAACATCAGATTTTAGGAATCGGTCCATTGTTATAGGGAAATATGGTGGATAAAGCACTTGAGGATTAAAAAATTTACATCTCCAATTGTACTGATATTTTTCAATGTCTTGTATTTTTAGATGCACCAGTGAGTATTGCTAAGATGGTTGCTGTCTCAGAGTTTCAAAAGGGTAAAGTTGCACAGCTGGAATGCGAGCTTTCATCTGAGAGTCAGCAGACGGTCTGGCAAAAAGACCATCAGGAGATTGAGATGGGAGCCAAATACCAGGTGGTCACAGACAGCAAATCCCAAACTTCGATTGTTAAGGACGTCCAGTCTACTGACCAGGGGGTCAGTGTTTCTATAAGCTCAGGAGAGGTGAAAACTTCAATAAGCCTCGACCTTAAAGGTATCACCCCTTGCGTGCACTATCAGACTTTAGTCTGCCCATGGTCAATGTCTTATTGTTTTTAAGTAGCAGTACATGGTGAACACACCATATAATCTATTCTCCACTGCATCAAAATACCTTGTCACTGATTGCTGTCATAACATCTTGGGTATGTGTCACCTCTGATTCTCAGGAGATGACACAATGATGTCCCTGTCTGAGGAAGGTGGCCAGCCTGGCTTGCCCCCTGAGGCAGCTTCTGAGGGAGATCTACATGCTTTATGGGATGCTCTGGCCAAAAAGCGGAGGATGAGCAGGGAACCCACACTAGACTCCATATCTGAGCTTCCAGAAGAAGATGGTAAAGAGAAGAGACAAGCTCAGCAAGGTGAAGGTGCGGAGAAAGAGCAGATCAAAGAAAAAGAAACATTGATCGAAGTCAAACCTGAGATAAATCTGTATACCAGCTCTGAAGATGAGTCTGTTAGCGGAGGGTCAAGTCTGGTGTCCTATCTTAAAAAAAGCAGCAAATCGGTTTCCACTGTGATGAGCGAAAATGAAACCCCAGCGTCGCAGAAGCTTTATGAACATTTTCAAATGACTGAGAAATCAGTCCAGCAGACCATGGCAGTGCCACCGTTGGAGATCATTAAGGATGACAAGGATGAGATGCAGGAAGCTGCCATCAAAATCCAAGCTGCCTTCAAAGGCTACAAAGCCAGAAAGGATATGCGACCTGCCTTTAAAGACGTCTTTAAGGACCAGAACAAAGAACCAAATACGACCATTCATCTTGAATGTTCTGCAGATGGCAAGCCAGACAAAGTTCGCTGGTTAAAGGACGGTAAACCGTTGGTAGATGGCAAACACCACCACATTGACATATACAATGATGGAACTTGCTCTCTTATTGTTCCAGCTGCCACAGCTAATGACACTGGGGTGTACACTTGTGAGGTCACAAATAAATTTGGTGTTGCATCCCACAGTGGAAAAGTCATAGTTGGCTCTACACGAGAGTCATCAGGGCGTCGCCCGCTAACTCTCGGTTACAGTGCGGACAGTGAGCCAGAGAGCTCCGGCAGCGAGATGGACGAGTCTTTACGACAGGCAAGCAGGAGACTCCAGAAGCTGCTTCGTACACGTCTTCCACCAAAAGTAGAGGAGGAACCTTTTGTAAGTGCAGATGAAGGTGATTTGCCGCCACCAGATCCGCATTCGTATCGCGAAGACGACAGCTATATCTACATCCGCTTTGATACCCGCAGTGAAGCTCAGGTTGCATCCCAGCGATTCCAGGAGATGTTTACACACCAAGGTGTTCCTGTAGACACCGCCATTATTGAAACTGGAACTAAGATAGAACTTCGCATCAAGAAGATGGGATCTGACCAAGACGGTTCAAAAACGCCAACTAAAGAAAAGCCGTTTATCATATCAGGACCACCTGGTATGCCAAAGTTTTTTTTTTTTAACCTGCAGTAAAGTTTTAAACCTGTTCTGTCTGAGCATAATTTATTATTATTTTTGTTTTCTGAGCAATACGTTTTGTTTTGACTACTAAAATTTTTCAATTGTCTATTTTGTCTAAAGTACAGGTTCCCAACACTGGTCCTGGAGTCCCTCCTTTTCTTACCTTTTTTGCACTTTTTGTGTTTGCTCCCAACTAACACTTCTTGGGTGAAGCAAGTGTTAGCAGATAAGGGAAAGCTCTAAAATTCGGATGATAGGAGGTTCTTCGGGACTGGGGAACCTGTAGTCTGTAGTACATTTGTATGCATGAAATGGTTTGAACTGATTTGGTTTGTTCTTTGGACTTACAGCAGCCCCAGCTTTCCTGACACAGCTCCAAAACCAGGAAGTCCCAGATGGATACCCAGTCAGCTTCGACTGCGTGGTCATTGGCAGGCCTTCTCCCACCGTACGGTGGTTCAAGAATGGGAAAGTGCTACAAGAAGATGACCATTACATGATCAACGAGGACCAGGAGGGCTGCCATCAGTTGATCATTACCACTGTACGGCCATCCGACATGGGCGTGTACCGTTGTATGGCTGAAAATGATAGCGGCATTGCTTCCAGCAACGCGGAGCTTAGAGTGGAAAGTGAGTACGCTGATGAGAGAAAGTGCCCTCTTACTATGAGCAGAAAATCTAAATGCATGGACTGGACTGATCACTTTCTTTTATCAGTGCATACCAGTTTTGTTTGTTGCATGTTTTTTTTTGTGGAATAGATTGCTTTGACACTACCTGAACGTCTGGCATTAATTTTAAATAGAAATGCACCAATGTGAATCATTACTGTTTATATAAGTTTAGAAATGCTAAAGCATGTAAGATTGTTTTTATAAATTTTTATATTCATTTTTTTTTATTATTTATTTGTTTTAGATAGGATGGAAATCACAAGGGACCACCCGATACGGTATTATAATGATATCCAGGTGTTGATTCAATCTGTATTACCATTCTATAAGTCTCATGATTTTATAAACATCCCAATTCGATATTAATTTGTGCAAATTTAAAAATGTGACCATTTAAACAAACTTGTAAATGTGCAAGTTTATAGTACACCATCTATAGGATCATGGAGGAACTGCAACATTTTACAGTTCCTTGGTCTGCAAGTGTTTCGTAAGACGAGCAAAAATCTTAAATAAATTTTAACTACATTTACATTTAGGCATTTGGCAGACGCTCTTATCCAGAGCGACTTACAAAAAGTGCTTTAATGTTTACATAATTGGATACATACTTACACTGGGTTAACTAGGTTAATAAAACTAATTAATTAATTAATTAACTAATTAATTAAAATACGAGCAGTATTGTGGGCTAATCATCTTCCCTGCTCGGTCTCATTGCACGTCATCACTTGTCAACATCCGTGCGTGCGTGTATTGTTTACTATAACACTGTGACCACATGTGCGGGCGTAAAGCACCTTTTGTTTTTTATTTTGTATATGTGCGCGCCAGTGCACTTGTTTGAATGAGAGTCTCTGTTGGTAAACTGATGTGTGCACGCGCGCATGTTAGTGTGTGTGTGAAAGTCGTCCTATACAGTAGCCCCCTTCCTCCTCCTGTCCTCTCTCTAGCTCTGTTACCAAGCTTGTGTGTGTGTACATGCGCACGCACATTTGCTTGTGTGAGTGAGAGTCTCTATTAATAAACTACTGGTACCCCCCCCCCCCTCTCTCTGGACCCAATCACTACAGCCACAATTTTTTACTACAGCTACAATTCTGCAGGTTCATTTTTTGTTTTATTTTTATATAAATATTTTTGGGTTGTGGAACAGATTGTCAGAGTCTCCATTATTTCTTATGGGGGAAATTCACTTTGATGTACCAGTATTTTGATGTACAAGCACGCTTCCAGAATGAATTATGCTCGCAATCCAAGGTATAACTGTAAGTTAAAAATTAATAATAATTTTTAAAAAAATAATAATCATTTGGAGTCATTTTCCCCCTATCTCTATATACACATAATCACCAATGATTTAGGGGAAAACTATTCAGTCACGCATCAGGATTCTTTTGTGATGTTGTTCCTTTTTAATTCTACAGGTAGTGTACTCTAAACTATTCACCTACTGGCAGGCAGTGCAGCACTGTTGAGCATATTACTGTATTTGCCAAGTTTGTTTAGAATTGTAACGAAATCTATAAAATAATATAAAATCAGGATGTTTTTGAAATGGCTGATGCTTACAGAATCGCAATATAAATCGGGAACGACACCTAGGTATCGTGATATCGCATCGGGTGCGCCCTGGTGATTCCAGTCCCTAATAACCACATCACTTGGTGTAACGTAAATTTAACCTTAAAAAAATTTAAGTGTTCTTTATGATGAGGAACAAAGCTTTTAAGTGTTTATGTGGGATTGTGTCGGTATATCACGCAAGACTTCTTTTGTATAGTTCATGGCCAAATATTCACCTTCTTATCTCATGTAACATCATTAACAACCTCCATTTTGCTGATGTGTATTAATGATTTGCAATTCCCATTGCAGTATAACACTATTTATTTATTTATTTATTTATTTATTTATTTTTTGCAGTGTCCTGCAGCTCTGACTATGACACAGCAGCTGACGCCACTGAAACATCTTCGTATATTAGTGCTAAGGATTACATCTCGAGGTAAAATCAAAGCAATGAAACTTTGAACAACTTTTGGGCGATTTAACAGAATGTTGGATTTATAAATGAGAAATTGGTTTTAATGCTAAATACAGCAGAATTCAGACTCTACTGAAAAAAAATGGTACTAATCATAAACAAAAGGATAAAATAGAAGGATGTTCTATAGTATATAATGTTATTTGCTGTAATGCCAGACGTTCCACACTTATTTAAATGATCTGCTGGACTGTATATCAATGCGTTTATCTATCGTAAATCTTATTATTTTTTGTTGAGCTTTGCGTCTGTATGTAAACGATGTTGTTGCTGCTTCGTTGCACAGCTCTGAGCACAGAGACACCGAAGCATTTGAGTCCGTGGTGGAGGACGAACAGCTCCCTCAAGTGGTGGACGAGTTGCACGACCTCTATCTCAGTCCCGGAGCACCCAGTGCCAAGATGAGCGTCAGGGTCAAAGGTCAGATGTGTAGAGTGTGTTTCTTGGTGTGATTAGAATGATAATCCCATTAGCAATGTGTTATTAAAACTGAGAAACTTTACTGGCTTCAACAATAACCGCAGTGACGACCACGAGGTTAGGTTAGAAGTTGATCTTCATGTTTGTTTTTTAAATAGGATTCCCCGCACCAAAGGTTTACTGGTTCAAGGACGGCGTGGCGCTGTCACCCACCGACAGGGTGTTACTGACGACAGAGAGAGACGTCTACAGTCTGGAGATCGTGGAGGTGAAAAGCGAAGACAGTGCTGAGTATTCAGTCTACATCAGCAACGCGGCTGGGGCGGCCTACTCCTCCGCGCGCATGGTCGTGCTTGGTACGTCAGCTTTAAATATTCAAGAAAAATCCAAACATCATCCAAGGTTATTGTCTGATTTTTAATTGAGAGAAAAATGACTTTTTTCCCCCTTTTTTTTTCCTAGGTCCAGGCAATCGCCTACCCGAGGCACTGAAGATGAAAGGTGTGTGTGCGCATCATTAATAAATAAATTAATTATACTTTAAACAAAAACATGTTTCATCTAAATGTGGCTTTGTCTCCTTGTGTTCTCCTTGTTATCATTTTGCCTTGCCTGTCTCTTCACCCTGTAGACTCCAAGGAACCTCTGGTGCCGCCACGTTTTCTGGAGAAGTTCTGCAACCGGACGGTGAAACGAGGATCAAGTATCACGCTGTCTGTCAAAGTAGAAGGTGCTCGTTTTGCCTCTTCCATATACCACACCAGCTTTTAATTAAAAAGTGCTCTTTCTTATATGGTATTAGGGTCAGGGGTAGTTCAGTGGTTAAGGCATTGGATTACGGTTCGAAAGGTCCCAGGTTCAAACCACAAGGGCACCATGTTACCCCTGTTGGGCTCTTGAGCAAGGCTCCTAACCCTTAACTGCTCAGATGTATAATGAGATAAAAATGTAAGTCGCTTTGGATAAGGACGTCTGCAAAATGCTGTGGATGTGGATGGATATACTGTAGTAACAGTGTACACATGTGCGAGTCAGAGGTAAAGCTGTAATGTTCAGGATGTTACATGTCAATAAAACGCACCTATCATGGACATGGACCGTAGCTTTTGTGGTATTTGTCATCCCCGTAGGCTCTCCGACTCCCAGCGTGAACTGGCTGAAGGAAGAAGCGCTAAAGGACATTCTGTGGATCAAAGCGGACACGCCCGGGTACAAGATCGCCAGCTCCGGCTTCCAGCACAGCCTGATCCTGATGGACGTAGAGAAGGAGCACAGCGGCACCTACACCTGCATCGCCAGCAACCGCGCCGGCCAGTGCGTCAACACCGCCCGTCTGGACGTGGACCAAGGTTTGACCGCTTTCCCAGCAGGACAGCAGGTCACCGTTACGCCAGAGTAAGCTCATGACAAGCAGCAGTGTGGAACGTAAAATGCGACTCTTGTACCGATAGTTTGGAAGCGTTGTGGCTGTGTCTGTGACTGTGCGCTTTCTTGTGATTTCAGGATTTGTGGGATTACCGTCAGCCCCCCAGAGGAAGAAGGCAAAGGTGAGGGCAGCGTTTATTTCAGACTTGATTAATCTCAGCCAGTTAAAACTAAATAATGCGACTCCAACACAAATGACAAAGGAAAGGAAAACGAATGGAAAGTGTGGAATAAATTTTTTTTTAATTTGATTAGATTTGAGATTTTGAGTCACTACCTGATTTAAGTCAGTTTCCCATCTTACATTGACTTATTTTCTCCTCTCGTGTGCATTAACTCGTCTTCGCTTCCCATCAGGAGGGCCGACGCTGCCGTACCTGTCTGGAGTGGACACGGCCGAGTTGTTACAGAAGCTCACGACGCAGATCACCGAGATGGTCTCTGCCAAGATCACGCAGGGTGAGAGGGAGGATTTCACTGTTGCACAGACAATTTAAACATCTTTTAACACCGTTTCTTAAATTATAATTGAATACATCAATACATAGGGGGATAACAGAGCGAAAGAAATCATTGAATAACTGTTGAATAAAATGATTGAATGAACATGTTGATACAATAATAAGCCTAATCTAATTTATATATATTTTGGGAACAAAAGGTCATATATTTCAGGTATTATTTTAGCTGTAAAACATATAAAGGGGCGGGGTTATCTGGACAAACCCTTAAACCTCAAACTTTAAAAGAGTATTACTATTTTTTTTCTATTTTAAACTTTTATTCTCGTTGTTAACTTGAATAGTCATGCCCTTTTTTTCATCCACCTCTGACCACCCCCCCCCCTTATCCCACCATCCTCTCATCCACTCACCCCCCTCATCCACCTTATCCACTCCTCCCTGCGCACCTTTCACTCCCCCGTGGCTCCACACACTCACTGAAACTGGTTTGTTATTCAGACAGCTTACAGAACCATCAAGTGCTCCAGTGGATGAGAACCTGGCCCAGTGTGACCAGTATGTATCCGAAGACAAAACAGACAAAACTCCAGAATCTCCACCATCTCATTTTCACCCGGGTGCAAATACTTTACCCACATGCGACCATTGTAGCGTAGCGATATCCTCTAATGATTGGTGATTTTTATTAGTACTGTAAAGATCTGGATGCAGCTTCACTTACAGACAAATCTGTTCTGTTAATGACTTCATCAAATGACAGGATTTCACTGTAATAGGTTTCATTTACGTCCCTAATTATCTTTCTTTCTCGTTATAACTCGCTCTCATGTCTCTCTCTGTCTCTCTACACCTCTCTCTTCATCTCTCTCACTCTTATCGTCTCTTTTACATCCTTCTCTTACACACACACAGTCTGTCTTTACTTGTCTCTACACTTTTTCTTGCCCCTTTCTATCCTTTGCTGTCTTTCAGTCTTTCTCTACACCTCTCTTCATGTCTCATGTCTCTCTCTCTCTCTCTGCTTCCATCTTTAACCTTTCCTTCCGTCTGTCTGCCCATTTCACCTTCTCTCCCTTTCTTTCTATCTTTGTGTCAGTCTGTCTCTCTGTTTCTCTTCCCTTTTCCTCCATTCTGTACTGTACACACTACCGCTCAAAATATTCGAAGAATATTAGAATATTATTTTCATAAAAACCTATGAAATAACACGTATGCAATTAGATTATAATGTGACAACAAGAGCAACAGGGAGTCGTCTAGTTAAGACCTGAAGGTCAGCTGTTCTGAAACAGTGCTTGCAAGAACAGTATTGCATCTGCAAAACCCATCAAGCACCAACTGTCTCTCATGAATTTAATTCAATTCAATTCAATTCAATTTTATTTCTATAGCGCTTTTAGCAATTGTCGCAATTGCTGCAAAGCAGCTTTACACAGTCAAAAGAATTATTTAAGTTTGTATGAAATGTGAATTTGTATGAATCAAAATGGTCAGTTTGTCCCTGGTGCGCAAGCCGAGGGCGACAGTGGCAAGGAAAAACTCCCTGAGATGGTAATAGGAAGAAACCTTGAGAGGAACCAGACTCAACAGGGAACCCATCCTCATCTGGGTGAAACAGAAAGCAGTAAATGATCTGCATTTATACAGTGTGTAGGGTGGGAGGCAGTTCAGCTATAATAGCTGATGTTAATTGATGTTAATATGGAGTCCAGGTAGTTATTGAAGACCCAGGTAGACTTGTAAGAAGTTCCAGTCATGAACTATCAAACTGTCAAGTCCCCAGAGAAACAGTTGCCAACACCAGTCGAGGCCAGAACCATTTTCTAGGTAGAGAGAATCATTCCCAGACACCAGACGCATCCCAGAGAGACACACGGGGCATCCATGTGACGAGTTCTTCAGCCAGAAGCGGGGCACCAGGATGGGTCAGACAGGTCCGGAGGGCAGAGGGAGTCTGGATCACTGGCAGCTCAGGAACGACATGTGTAGCTCGACAGAGAGAGAGAAAGAGTGAAAGGGGGGGACAGGAGGAGGAAGGAAAAAGAAAGAGGGGGGGAAAGAGAAGAAGAGGAGAGATAACAGTTAGGTATGGTCACAGTCACACAATGTATAATGTGAATGTATATTAACTGTAGAGTGCAAGCAGAGACTCCGGCAGGACTAACTATGACAGCATAACTAAAAGGGAGAGCCAGAAGGAAACACAGACATGAGGGCTTCCTGACATGTAAAGCAAACAATCACCTCACCGTCAGCAAACCTGAGTGATCAATGAGAGTGAGGAAGACAGCATCCAAACATACCAGTTCACCATAATACTCTACGTCCATGAGTCCCCCAGATCTGCTCCTTTACCTAAGGCTAATCTATTTATAAAAATGCTTGGCTAAATAAATAGGTTTTTAGCCTGGACTTAAACACTGAGACTGTGTCTGAGTCCCGAACACTATTTGGAAGACTATTCCATAACTTTGGGGCTTTGTAAGAAAAAGCTCCGCCCCCAGCTGTATTTTTTATAATCCTTTGATCAAAGTAGGCGTGGCGGAAAGACCTTCCCAGGAAAAGCGAGACCAAACATGCTGCAGAGGAGAAGTTCATTTAGAGTCACCAGCCTCAGAAATCACCAACTAACAACCAGCACCTCAGATTAGAGCCGTTATGAAGCTTAACAGAGCAGAAGTAGCAGATAAACATCTCAATATCAACTGTTCAGAGGAGATTATTGTGTGTTTTAGATAAACGTCTTCAGTATTGTTTAACAGTGTAGAAAAAAATGAACATCGGGAACGACCATGGGGTTCGAAAGTGATCCCAAACCTTTGAGCGTTAGTGTAACTGTTTGTCTTTCTCTGTCTGTCTTTCTTTTTCTCAAACTATCACTTTCTTTCTCTATTCATCTCTCAGGTTTTATGTCTTTCTCATTGTTTCTTGCTCCACGTGTCTCTCTCTTTCCATTTATTTATGGTGTGAGAATGGTTCTGTATTCCATTGATTGATTGATTAATTGATTTAAATTATTGAATAATAAACATCTGCAAGTTAACTCAATGTGATTAATTAAAAAGGTTCAGTCAAGATGTTAAATATTAAATCTCTTTCTTGTGTGTGTGTTTCTCCCGTTCAGCCTCGTTACGTGTCCCGGGAGCGGACAGCGATGATGAGACCAAGACCCCGTCTGCGTCACCCTTCCACGGCCGCTCACGTCCCGCGTCACTCATCGCCGACTCGTCCTCAGAATCCGACGAGGGTGACGCCCGAGGAGAGGTAACACACGGTCCTCCTTCCTTTCCCACCCCCTTATACACTGTTGTGTTTCCACACGTTATTTCATGCCACCTTCGTCCTTATCGTTTCTCCGTGCAGATGTTTGACATCTACGTAGCCATAGCCGATTACAACCCCATGGGCCTGAGCAAAGAGAGCATCGCCCTAAAGGAGGGGCAGTACGTGGAGGTCTTGGACTCGGCTCATCCGCTCAAATGGCTGGTGCGCACCAAACCCACCAAAACCACGCCTTCGCGTCAAGGCTGGGTCTCTCCGGCGTACCTGGACAAGAAGTTAAAGGTGTGAGGCATTCAGTGCTTTAAAACGTCCTTTCTGTTAACCCTGGATGTGTGACGGAGTCCTTAGGTTCAGGTTTGTTGTTTGTTGTGGAGAAAAAACGCTGAATATGATGATGTGTTGTAGATTTCTCCGGACACAGCGGAGGTCCCAGAGGTCACAGGGGAGGAGGTCACGGAGGGAGAGTACAAAAGGAAGCTCTGGTGAGACGCAACCTCATCCACATCACATGCGTTTAAGATCCTTCTGGGTAAACCCTTTAACAAAGGCTTGCACAAATTGTAAGAACTGATGAGACACATACCCCCAAACACACACACACACAAAAACTCTCCGTGAGATCAGGTTGCACAAAGTATATACCTTAATAAATATATGCCTGGAATATAATCAGGTGCACAAATGTCCTAAATGGCAAAACCAGCTGAAATCATTACTAAATTTTCTTAAAGTTCTTGTCATGTTTCTCACTCTGTTATCGTCATGTTCTTTGTAAAGCCAACTCATGCAGGAGCTCATCACCAGTGAGAAGGAGTTCATAAAGGAGATGGACTTTGTCACATCACACCATCTGAAGCAAATCGATGAGGAAAGCACGCCGCCTGAGATCCGCAGCCACAAGGATGCCATCTTCCGCAACATCGGAGACATCGGTTCGTTCCACAGCAGGTACGTGATGATAATTAGCAATCAATAAGGCGGCGCCTATTCCCAAATTCCTATTGCATCATTGCATCACACCACTGTGGTTTTATCCGATGAGAACAGTTTCTTCTTCATGTTGTGTCGGAGAGTTTGTCCATGTGACTTGCTCATTAGCCAGGATCTGAAACGCTGGCCTCCCAGGAACTCCTTTAATGTCTCAAACATGTGGAAATGGCCTGGAGCGAGGTCAGGACTGTACAGGGGGCGTGGCGATAACTCCCAGCCGAGTTCCTGTAACGTGCAAGTGGTGCTGGTGAATGACTGTGTTCACACAGACGGACGCATCCCTTCTGTAATTTGGCGACAAGTTATCTGTCGATAGTTAATGATCGGGTGCTGAACCTTCATGGTAATGTCTGCAGTAGGCTCCGGTCCACCTCGGCTGGGATCGGCATTCACGGACGTGCAGCCTTCTTTAAAACAAAGAGTTTTTAAAAAAAAACAAAGCTAAGAGTTTCATCACCGTACTGTGTTCGAAGTCTCCTGTAAATTTTCAGTGAAGACGCTTTGAGGTAAAGCAGATCTAGATCTTCGTACTACAGGAAACACTGGCGATGGTGCATTTCAAATGCTTTGGAGAGCTCTTTACCTTCTCAGCTTTTTTCCTGTCTCCCTTCCCCTAGCTCTTTTCTCCCTGGACTGCAAGACTGCGACACCGACGACGACATAGCCATGCGCTTCCTGAAAAACACCAAAGGATTTGAGAACTATCTGCAGTACCTGGTGGGTCAGGCCAAGGCTCAGGCCACCATCTGTGAGAAGGATGTTCATCACTATTTCAAGGTGAGGCCCTGAGATGCACTTACAAATCCCTACACAATACACTCTTCATGCTTTATGCTATTTTACAGAGAGCATCCATTTCTAAAGTATTGGCACCCTTTATCACTACATTAGAGATGTATGGAGAAGAGTAAGGAACGGCAAAAGCTGTCGGAGATGGTGGGGGAGTAGAATGTCAACTTCTTGTATACAGTTGACCCCTAAAAATACTCCCGGGTGGTTACGTTGCAAGAGCACTCATGCTGCGTTTTCCTCTACCGTTGCTTTGTGTTCCCTACTACAACATTTATACAGTATCATAATAAATATGGAAATCTAGCAGAATTTATGTTAAGTTACAAAATGAGTATTTTGTGCGGGGGGTCGACCGTTTCTAACTTGTACTGTATATCTAATTCAAGATAGTAACTCACTTTTTTTTTTTTACTTTATCTCATTATATCTTTACCCAGTATCATATTTAAATCTGTTTTGGAATATTTTTAATGTAACATGTTTTCATGAAAATATGTCATTATTTAAAGTCTGTGATGTTTTAAAGTTTTAACATAGAAGTTAGTTTAAATCTTATGGTAAAGACATAATAATGATGATGCAGGAAATAAAGAAGTGAGTTGAAATAACATGCTGCATCGAAATGAGACACGTTTACAATAACCTCCTAAACTAAATCAAGTTATTAAGGTAAAATAAAGAAATACATTTTTTATCTTAAGATAAATATATGGTGCTGCTGTTTGCCGTTTGAAATAAAATAGCAACCTACTTTAGCTTTCTGCTAGTTTTTTTGACAATAAAAATAAAGTGCTTAACCCCAGGCCTGCAGTAGGTTTGGAGTCAGAAACGATGTAGCAGATCAATAAAGTGTGACGAGTTAAAACGAGGAATGATTCTGTCGGCAGAAATACACCGATTCAGACTTGGCGAATGTGGATCCAGCAGAAGGTCCGGTCCTGAGTGTGAGCGGTTACCTTCAGAGGCCACTGGAGAGAATCCAGAAATACAAGGAGCTCTTAAAGGTAACACGTCAACCTTTGTGTTTGAAACTTGGGATTTATTTAGACTGAAATGAAGCGGCACTGATGTGGATGTGGAACGTGATCCGATCTGTAGGAGTTGATCAAAAACAAGGCGAGGAACGGCCAGAACTGCTGTCTTCTGGAGGAGGCCTACGCCATGGTTTCGTCTCTTCCCACACGCTCAGAAAACACGCGGCACGTCTCGCTCATCGAGAACTACCCCGCTAACCTGGAGGCTTTAGGAGAGCCAATCAGACAGGTACTGACACAGCGCACAAATGGACAAATTAAAGACTTTGAATGCAAATGAATTATTGAAAAGAGTAAATTTTCATGGAAATCACACATTGTATTTGTGAATTTTTTCATATAATTTTTATAGAATATTAAATCAAACCGAATTGTTGGGACATTATTTTCCTTTTCTTTGTCTTGAGGGTCCTTTCATAGTGTGGGAGGGCGCTCCAGGAGTCCGAACCTCTTCAAGAGGCAGTCACCGCCATGTCTTCCTCTTTAAAAACTACGTCATCATCTGCAAGCAGAAACGAGACACGAACACAGACGTCCAGATGTACACATTCAAGAATATGATGAAGGTATTTAAAAAAGAAAAAACATAAAAACCTATTGGACCGAATCAAATGCAAAGACAGGATTGAACTTGTTTCTCTGATGTTCAACTACAGTTTGATAAACATGCGACTTTAACGCCACTTCACCACAGCACCTCGTCACCGATCGTGTCCTGTAGGGCGTGACGTCTTTGTGCTCCTTACTGAACATAGTTTGTTTGCTTTTGTTCAGCTCACCAACATCGACGTGAACGAGACTGTGGAAGGAGACGAGAGGGCGTTCGAGATCTGGCACGAGCGCGAGGACTCTGTTAGGAAGTACACTCTGCAGGCTCGCACCGTCATCCTGAAGAACTCCTGGCTCCGCGAGCTGCGCAACCTGCAACAGCGCTACAGCATGCCGGCCTGGAGTGAGCGCCTCACGTCCCGCACCAGACACCCCAGTCCCTGATGATCTCACTTCATTATAACTTTTGAAAATGATACTATTTTTTAACGTGTCTGCAGTAACCGTTTACAAGGACCTGTAATTCGCGAAATCATGATCGTAGTACAAACCGAATCAGCAGATGTGTATCGTGATGTCGTATCGGCCGGTCCCTGATGATCCGCGTCCCTATGATATAGTATAGATCATATTGACTAAGTCTTATGTATTAAAAACGGTTGATTTTGTGTGTGAGCAGGTCCACCTGATTTCGAAGCAGTGTTGACCGACTGCACAGCTGAACTGGGAGAGACGGTTAAACTGGCGTGCAAAGTCACTGGAACCCCGAAACCTGTAGTGGCCTGGTTTAAAGGTAAGCGTATTAATGGTCCTTCCGAAGTCGTTATTACGTCATTTCTTGGAATATGCGGAAAGATTAACACTAATATGTCCAAGTTGCTTTCCTATATATTACAATGATGATACGTAGCTCAGTCGTATAGCATGTGTATCCGTTTCGTGCAGACGGCCGCGCTGTCGAGGTCGACCCTCACCACATCATTATCGAGGATCCTGACGGTTCCTGTACCCTCATCCTGGATAACATGACCGCTGACGACTCCGGCCAGTACATGTGCTTTGCCACCAGCGCCGCAGGAAACGCCAGCACCCTGGGCAAGATCACAGTACAGGGTAGGCGTTAGGACCCAGGTTCTAGTATCAATCCTACAACTTGTATCTATTATGATGAAATGATTTTTGTACGTTTTGCCCTTGCAGTACCGCCACGCTTCGTCCATAAGTTACGGAACGCTGCATTAATAGCAGGAGAGGATGCTCAGTTCACTTGCACAATACTGAGCGCTCCAAGACCAAAGATAAGGTACTTACTTATATCTGCTTTACCGAAAGATATATACTTTTTTGCCTTTATCTTTGTAAACGTTGTGTAACGTTGTATTTCTCATCCCTGTTTAAGGTGGTTTAAAGACGGCAAGCTTCTATTAGACCAGGAGAAGTATCAGACATACAGTGAGCCACGTAGCGGCGTGGTGGTTTTTGTGATTAAAAACCCTGGAGAGAAAGACTTGGGGCATTATGAATGCGAGGTAGGGTGTCAATATACGTAATATATATTACAATTAACCACTTTTTAACCAATCAGAATCGAGAGCTAACATCTGGATGTTTTTCACAGCTGTCCAACCGGCTAGGCAACGCGAGGTGTGCGGCGGATCTGGTTCTTCCTACAGTGGCGATGGCAGGAGGACAGCAGGCCATCACGATCGAAGGTAGAGGAGATGATTTATTTTTGAATTGTGATTAAAGAAATGTCTGGATAAATCTGACAGAGATCTGGACTACTCAGAGATCTCCTGGATGTGAAGAGGAACTTTACTTCCAACTGTTTTAATATATATACATAAACAAAATGTAATAAACGTTTCATATTCTCAGTGGCAAGAAAAAACAAGTCAACTATTTGATTTCCCCATAAATTGATCATGAAACGCGTTCTGATCTGGAGCAAAGTCACAAATATAAATAGCTACTGCATTTCTAAGCTGATGAAACACAAACACTCTTGAAATGACCTTCCATCCATTAAACATGTGGTAAAGGTAAGAAGCCAAACAATGTTTTAGTAACTGGTTGAACTACTTTTGGCACCGATAACCTCATGCAAGTGCTTTCTGCAGCTGTGGATTAGACCTGCGCACAATGTTCAGGAGGAACCTCGGACCGTTCTTCCCCTAGCTGTATTCTTAGGATGCCTGGTGTGAACAGCTCTCTTGAGCTCATTCCACAGCATCTCTCTCGGGTTGAGGTCTGAGTTTTAAACATGCTGCTCCAAAAGGAGGATTTTATGGTTCTGTAGTAGATGTTTAGTGTCATTGTCCTGCTGCATCACTCAGCTTCTTCTGAGATACAGTTTATAGAGAGCCTCCCCGACATTATCCTGTAGAATACCTTGATGGACTCTTTTTCCCTCCACAATGGCAAGCAGTCGACTCATGAACACTCATGCTCTAAACAATTCTACAAGAATTTTTATTTTATTGAAAATGCAGAACGCCATCATTCCTTTGATCACAGATCAGATCACAATTTATGACTAATTTATGCAAAAAAATACACATAAAAGGTCACTTGCTTTTTCTCATCACTGTATTTAAGAAAACCTGCATTTTTACCCCTCTCACTTGTCAATTCATTAGAATTTACTTTTTATTTTTGTGTCTTCTAGTTACAGAGCAAGAGACTAAAGTACCAAAGAAAACCATAATCATGTAAGTCTTTAAAATTGTATTTCCATTTTTGAACTTTTCACTATGAGGAACTTAATATTTAATTTTTTAAAAGAATTTATTTAAAATACAAATGCTGCCTTTTTAAATACACTTTACCTCAAGGGAAATGGTGTGAATCTTAAACATACTGTAATAATGTGTAGCGTATATTTAGAGTTGTCAAGCAAAAAAATTAAGACCAATACCCACTGCCTTTTGCAATATCTGAAAATTTTTTTCCCTTTAAAAAATATGTATTTGTGTAATTGAATTCAAATGTTCAATTGAATATTCAAATTATGAATTCTGCATAATTTTTTTTGTGTGGCAGTACCGTAGCCTACGAGGTTTATCCAAGGCCCGATAATTGCTAGTTGAAAACTTCCCCCAAACTTATTTGTGTACCGCTTTTAACAATCAATGTTATATTTGCAAAGCAGCCTAACCTGAATAAAAATGCTGGATATAGATTTTCTAAAAATGTATAAATTTATGGATTTATTAGTTTGTCCCTAAAAACTAAAGTTTAAACCGCTAAATATGTTTACCATCATTAGTGACTAATAACCGATAACCCTTTGCAGTTGTGGTATTGTGTAGAGATCCTATGGTGTTCTTTTGCAGAGAGGAAACCATCACGACTGTCGTAAAGAACACTCGAATGAAGCGCCACGCGTCCCCTCGGCCGTCCCCTAGGGCGTCCGCTATGGGAGTTTACCGCTCTGAAGCCTCCACCCCTGAACCCCCTCGACAGAAGAGGGTAATGCCTAGGAAAACCGTCCCCACGCTGTACGTCACAGAACCTGAGGGCACCGCAGCCAGGAACCCCAAATGGGTCGAGGTGGAGGAAATTATCGAGTATAAAGTGAACAAGTCACCAAAGCTGCCAAGGAGAAGAGGCGCGTCCCCCGAAAGGAGACAACCCCCTGATAACCCCAACGCTAACAACTCAAACAACAAGCTAGTGGAGGCAATGCAAGCATCTGGGGCTAGCGTGGACCCACAGGCTTTCTCCTGGGAAAATGATACAGCAATTGAATCTGAAACAGCGACTTTAGATTCTCCAGAAGTGGAAGAGTTGGATTTTGATCAACCATATGTCCTGACAGAAATGGATGCGGACACCGATGATAATCAGGCAGCGGGGTGTGAGGGCTGCAGCAATAACATCCTGGACGATGGTAATAAAGTGTTCTCCCTGGAAGACCTGGAGGACTATGTTCCTAAGGAGGGCGAGACATTTGGTTGTGAAGATTCACCCATACCTGAGGAGAAACCGTGTGAAATTTCTGTTCTACAAACAGAAATTAACGAACCCACCATCGGTCAACCTGTCCTGCTGAACCTGGGCCGTCCAATCGCAACCCCGACAGTACGTCCTGGGTTTTTCAGTCGCTTTAAGGAACACATCTCTAACGTCTTTACCGAGCCCTCTTCAGCAGGGGAGAGATTTATACCCATCCGTGTCAGCAGGGGGACCTACAGCCAGGCTGCGTCCGTCCCCAGTTCATCAAGAAGTCAAGAAAAGGTAGAAGTAACTCGGAGGTACTGCTCTGAGGTTCAGAGGGGAACAACTGGCAGTCAGCAGAGCTTCAAAGCCCAAATCTCTGCACCAGTCGGACAGCCGGTTACGGTTCAGATTCCTAGGATGAGCCAGTCTGGAAAGCCGTGATCAGGAAGTCATAACTATTAGCAAAATATTGCTAAATCATTGTACTTGTCTTAAAACCTGTGTCATCTTTCCCTAACAGGGTACTTACTTCTAGCTATTTTACTTTTAATTACAAAGGAAAGCACAACGTTGGTCTCCATACTTCAGGACTGGAACGTATACAAGAATTGTGACCTCGGGTAACCCAGTGTGAATTAGCGAAAGTGATTTCTCGCTCTTTGTGGGTTTTCGACACCATTTTGCACAAACCACAATGTTTTTGTCATTTCAACAACCCTCTCAAAGTGTGCATGAGAACAAAAACCAAAACAGCTTCCTGTTTCCTTTTTTTTTCAAGCCTTAGCACGGTCAACATCTCAATCACTTCAAACGCACGTTTGCTCTGAAGATCGTCCTAGCATTTAAAAGATTTTCACTTTTCTTAAACATGTCGCAAAACTTCATAATTCTAGAAGGAAAATTTAACTAAACTTGTATGTTACCGAAGACGTAAGGAATGTAGCACATTAACTACAAACCGTTAAAGTGCAAATACAAAACAAGGAAGCTAGTATAGCTAATACTAGCTAGCTTTTCTAGCTATTGATTTCATTTAATTTGATACTCCCGTCCAAGAAACAACAAAACGGGCAAAAAAATTTTTACCTGTGAAGGCATTCAGACATAAATATTTTTTTAATCCGTTTTCCTTTTCTCTTGTATTTTGACTAAACCGATAAATTATTGATTAGCGCTCATCGCTGGAGAAAAAAAAGGTCTTTCAGTATTTTTGGCCTTTTGCTTTGTTAATTATTGCGCACACAAATTTTGTTTAGCATAGTGTATTTTTATTAACATATATTTTCAAAATTCAGTTTAAACCGAACATTTCACTGAAGAGTTAAGCTTTAGTTTTGAGCATAGGGGGTGTAGACAGCAAAAGGCGTCATTCTGTTTTTCAAGAAGGTCCCAAGAAAGGTTCACGTATGGGAACTAGAGAAAACTGAATACACGGACAATGGGATTGAATTTTAGGGGGAACCGAAATCGAACTTATCAATCCTCCTCACTATTACCATTAATGCCTTCTTTTTAAAGTGCTGCGTGATTTAACACGATAGACTCGCAGCAGCACTACACTTTTCTGTGTTGCAGTAACAGTAGCATGTAGCTGTCGACATGTAATTGCTAATATATTTTTCAAGTGTGTAATAAGTGTAATTGAAAAAAAAATCACTGTATGGTGAATCAATGTATAATAAGTTAAACTCTTGGTAATTGTAGAAAGTGTGATGTTGGGAATGTTTCATGCTCTGACTTTTACGAACAAATTCGGTAATGTGTTTTACAGTGCATGCTTTGAGAGTGTGTCCCCAAACGCATTTCCGTATCGTATTCACGTGTGGCGTTCGCTTTCGCACAGCAATGAGAAATCTGACTGTATTTCAAAACTAGACAAATCCTTTGTAGTCCTTTCTTCAAGCGTCCAAAAGGCTTTATCAGGTTTACTAAACCACTGTTCCATGCACTAGATGGGATTTTCTGAAATACAGCTGCCGACGAAGTGTGTTGAACTGAATACGTGTTGCAGTGGATGTGTGTTTGTGTTTGGTGAAACTCAAGACACTTCGCCTTGAATGACTGTAAATGAAAAATTCTAAATCAGAGTAATAATAATAATAATAAAAGTGTGCCTTGCTGAGTATTGCTAAAATAAATAGTTTCTTCTTTTTTTCCCCCTCCTGTATCAAATTTAAGATGTCTGCTTGCTTTGTTGTACGTAAAGACTTTACATAATGTAGCTTTAAAGGAATTTTGATTTCTCTAAAAAAAAAAATGATTTAACACGAGGCTGACTTCCTGCATCGTCCATGCTTCAGGATTAGGTAGGTTCAAAAACATCAAAGTCTTTCTTTCACCTTGATACACTCCAACCATCATGGTGGGTCAGTTACAAGAGCGTGTTCATACACTAATGCTCAAAAGTTTAGAGACCCCTTCTAACTCCATGGTCTTTCCTGACTTTTGTTTCTTTCTACACTGTTAAACAATGCTAAAGGCGTTTATCCAAAATAATCTCCTTTGAACAGTTGATATTGAGATGTTTATCTGCTACTTCTGCTCTGTAAAGCTTCATAACGGCTCTAATCTGAGGTGCTGTTTGAGGTTAATTGGTGATTTCTGAGGCTGGCGACTCTAAATGAACTTCTCCTCTGCAGCGGAGGTAGGTTTTGGTCTTGCGTTTCAGGGAAGGTCTTCATGAGAGACAGTTTCATCATGGAGCTTGATGGGTTTTACAAACACATTCGACACAATACTTGCAAGTACTTCCAAAATGACTGACCTTAATCAACCCTATAATTCCATATGTGGCAAGATGATGGGGCTCAGACTAGGTCCCCTCAGCTTTTCCCCTTTTTACGAAATAGCCGCTTAGGCCACCTTGGGAATCGCAACCGAGGACATCAATTAACCCTAATAATGATTTAAGCCAGTTCTCTTCGCTGAGTAGGCAAGATTCATGGTTTTTTTTTTTTTCGTTCATACAAAGCACTTTTATTTTTACAGAAACAACTATAACATTCTCTTCTCCAAGAAGGGCGAGACACTTGGTTTGACATCCATGCCATGTCTTGTTACCACACACCTGCACCATCAGTTATCAAGCACTAGATTAAATGGCAAAAACCTTCATAAATGCAGTGTCTATCAATGGGGTTACTGCATTCATGGTGAATGAAGGTGTGGCGGAATGTCAGGTTAAGTCTTAAGATGACCTGGTGTCTACCTGCATAAGCCAAATCCTCTAAAAGGACACATCTGTCCAAATTTCACTCACCCTTACATACAGATGTGATCCTTTAAAGAGTATGATGATCATGTATTGCTCCCACATATACTCTTCCTCTGTCATATACAGGCACCTCATCAGTCATATTAACAATTTTTTTACCATGTATGTTACATAGGGGTACTTTATTATTATTAATCATATTTCTGTACATATATATTCATCATTGATCATGTTTGCATAGATCATACACCACCACATTATTAGTCACATTCAGAGACATTATTTCATTTGCAATGCATGTACGGAGAGAGGGTGAAACATTATACAGTCAGTGACCATGAGACTTGAACCTGCACTCTTGTGGGTACACGGCACTAGCACTATCCACTACACTATCGAGATTTAAACAAGGAAGGGTCTAAAAGCGTATTCAAATGTAATGTTTATGCACCATATTTTTACAATGATATTAGAAGGATTAAAAACTTCACACTAGTGGTTGTTCACCCACCAGGTTGCATGGTGTACTGGTTTAAGCGTGTCTCTACACTTAACTAGAAAACTGTGGTTCAAGCCCAGAAACGGGTATGTTTGTTTTTCAATTTATGCTAGACTTATGTAAGCCGTATAAAGTTAAAGCTCTCCAAGAAGGTGTGGTGTTTGAAGGCACAGGTGGCTCTGGAGTCTGAGTATGAGTGTCTGGCCCGTCCCTGCAAGCACACAGGTTCGAGACCTGCCTCAGATGAGTTGAAAGTGCTGGAACCACGGTGGGACTGGAAATCTGGCAGAGAAAGAGAGAGAAGAGCCAGTGGGTCCCACCTGGGGCTTTGAGAGAGGTGGAAACAGGGGTTATGCTACAGTGGATCATGTAACCCTAATAGTTTTACTAAACATATATACTGTATATGTTACGGGCTACATCACTATATTTTAATATGTATATATCTAAATTATACTACTAAGTTATATATTACTTTATACACACTATATGTGATTATGCTACCTTATATATGCTGTGTGTATGTGTATATATATACTGCATATACTTCTATTGTATGTATACACTATATATGCTACTACATTAGTATATACTGTACACACAAACACCCAGTAGTATATTATACTGCATTACTTTATATATTACTATATTATACTACTACATTACATATTACTGTGTACTAATATATGTTACCTTATATACATACGTATCTACTATCTAGGTATATGTATATACCTTATATACATACATACATACATATATATATATATATATATATATATACACACACACACTACTTTGCTCAATTATAAGCTACAATAAGAGTAAATTTTTCAGCATGGTTCCACATTACCTCTCTGAGGCATTGAACTTGCATGGCTGATACTTTGACATCTTACACGTATTGCACACATTTCATCCACTGCACCACTTAGGATTACAAAGTTTTCTTGGCTTTTTTTTAAACCTTTATCCTTAAGGTTTCAATCAACGTTTTGATTGAGATGAATAGCCTCATAAGAGTATGACTTTAACAGAATAAATGTAATTTTATATGCCGTAACTTCAGATCAGCTAACTGAACTGGCTCAGCATTTAAAACTGCGGGTCATTAAGAAAATGGTTGTGAGTTCGAATCCCAGGCCCCACCAAGTTTCCAACGTGGGGACTTTCCGTATGACTCGAGAGCGCTAGAAAATACACCCAATGCAATTCCATCACACAGCTTCTACCAAACACTGTTTTTATTCCATAATCACACATCAGGGATCCTTGTCCTCACTTTTGGTTCTTGGACGCAAGCACAAGGGCTTTCTGTATTGCACACACTCATTTATTCATTTCCACGCCACACATGCTTATCTATGTGTGTATGTACAGTTCTTCTTTGTATACATCAAAAGGCATGTATACACGTCGACACACATAATTAAACATGTAGAATTGTACATATATATTTATATAGACCTATAAATTTACATGTACACACATTTATAAGCGAGCGCAAACCGCACTCTTTCATACACACTACACACACACACACAAACATATTGCAATCATACTTCATACTGAAAAAAGGTCCCTATGAAAAACAACACCCGGTTGTATCTTTTTGATCAGCGGACTTTTTTTCCGTTTTTATGTTTTATGTACGTTGCTCTTTTGTGGTATGCTAATGGGGTCAATTTGCATAATGTATACAGAAATATTTGGATCTTTTTTTCTTTTTGCATTTTTTTAAAAACTAATCAGCGTTTTGTTTTTTGTTTTTTTCTTATAAACAAAACAAGCAAACAAAAACAAATCCAAAAAAAAAAAAGGAAAGGAAAAAAGGAAATAACATTTACAGAGTAGGTCCCCATCGGCAGTCCCTCCTGCTAACAGAGTGACATCAAGCTGTACAGTGCAGTCCAAATCAAATGAAGAGAAAAAACAAACATCCATACATCCATACATACTTATATCTCAGCTTTGTTTTACAGGTACAGCCATATCGAAGGCACAAAGATCTACAAGTAGATTTTTTTTCCCCACCTCTCGTTCCATAAAGTTGTACAAAATAACTTTAATAATCTGTGCAAGAGAAATGTCAGCTTGCACTGTCTGTACAAGAGTGTTTATATATATATATATATATATATATATATATATATATATATATATATATAAATCATCCAAAGTGGTATAAGGTCAGAAATAAAATGAAATAAAAATGCATGGACAGACCAAAAGAAACTGTGGTTGCTTTTAACGTCTTGAGTCGACTCGCTTAACCTGTAATAATGCTCTGACTTTTACAATGCTACATTGAGTGTATCCACCTGTACAACACACACACACACACACACACACACACACACAGTCAGTTAAAACCCGGTGCAAAAAGTGCGTCACTCGTACATCTTTTCCCAGTGTTCACCTCTTCAGTAGAGCGGAGACAAAGAGCAGCAGAGAGCCCGAAAGGCCGAGAGGTCAGGGGTCACTAGGGGGCGCCACCTCCAGAAACTGGTGGATGCAGTAGTGTGCGTGTGTGTGAGAACAGAACATACAGTTTTCACCAGTTCATTAGCTACACCTTCTCGATGATCTAACCGTATAGTCCTGATAGGGGTCCAAGCACTTTAGCTACACTATCGATCAAACCTGATTTTGTTTCTTTAATCATCAAACCCCAAGGTACGGTGGTCAGGAGAAAGAAAAGTTTCATATTTGGGGGAAAACTCAAACAAGAGACCAAGTGCTCCCCATGATGCCACCATCAGCAGGATGATGATGATTAAATTGGTCCTGATTCACCAATGGACAGGGCAGACGTGTTGCCTAGCAACAAATTTAAAAATGTTGTCTATATGGTAGGTTTAGCTAATAAACTGGCAACTTGGTGAACACATGAACACACGCCCTTACACTAGAAAAGTAGCCAAAGGCTTAGCGGAATGACAAGCTTAAAAAAAAAAAAAAAAAAAAAAAGGTTTTTTAAAAAAAAAAAAGAAAAAGAGGATCTGCCAAAAATACATATAGTTCATGGGTTTTGGCCTTGTTTAGGAGTGGGTTCTTTAAAAAAAAAACAGAAATAGCTCTGGCTTTTGCTGCACCAGATCACAAGAGTTCATACTGCCGCAGGTGCATTCTCTGGATGATGTCCCGACAGTCGTTAAACACCCGGCGGATATTTTCCGTGTCGACAGCACATGTAAAATGAGGATAACAGTAATGGCGTCCGTCTCCGCTGGCCGTGCTGATCCTCTGTTAAAGATAAAGAAGACGTTAAAGCGAGCAGGTTAAATATTCTGACGTATAGATCAAACAGACGACAGGGTTCATTTAAAACTTTTAGGCTTGAGCAAGAAAAAAAAAAGAAGAAAACAAACAGTGCACAGTGCAAACGGCTGGCTAGAACACCCACCAGGAATTCATCACGAATAAAATACTTGGCACGGGTCACTCTTGGGTCTTCTCCCGGTTCAGGAGTTGCTGAAAAATCACAAAGAAAACAAAAACACAGTGATGTCATTATGGCACCATTACTATTATTTTTCTCTATCTTTCTAATTTTTTTTTATTTCAAATCATAGTGAAATTTGAGAAACAATCCCTGATTGCAAAGATGATTGATCGTCGATTCGTTTTCACCAGAGCGACTGTGAATCATGGGTTTATACTGTACGTTTACACTTATGTTCTAATATGTCATCGTTTCCATGGTAACTAACAAAACTTACACAGGGATTTCCTTGACAGGCGCTTTACATGACCTAAAGATGTTAAACAAACCGTGAAAATGTAAATTAAATGAATGTAAATTAAAATTTTCCAACATTGTACTTGCCACTTTTTTGTCTTATTAAATTAAAGAAAGGAAATAAGAAAAGCTGGTAAGAGAAGAACTGCTTAACTCACGGGAACTCATAACAGGAACATGTTTTACTGTAAATGTATGGAACAAAGTATTGTTTTTTAACAACTCACTACTTTGCATCGAAATGGCATTAAAACATTTTTTTTAATTAATTAATTAATTTAAAAGTCTTCAGCACCCTATTATCTGCAGTACAAATTTTATGTTTCAAAATAAACCTTAAAAATACTTAGAGTTTTGAAATTTGAGCTTTGCATGAAAACAGAAAGGAGCGAGTGTGACACAGTGAAACTAGAAGAGCTCTGGCATGTCCTCCAGCACACTCAGTAAAACCTACCAGCTGTTTCACTTACAGCACTGTGTAAACCCATGAGCAAAGATTCCTGCTTAAAGAAAGTTAAAGAAACATCTATAAAGAGCACTAAAGAGTAATAAAATAAACACAGTCAATATTTGAAGTGACAATGTGTGCAGTAAAGCAGCTGTTAGGTTTTACTGAGCGTGCTGGAGGACATGCCAGAGTTCATCTGGTCACTTTCTCGCACGCACTCGTGGCTTTCCAGTTTAATGCAAAACATGGGAGCCTACATTAGGTTGTGTTTTTGTTTCACTCTGAAAACTGGTCTGTGATGTAACATGTGGATTTCTGTACAGGCATGGAGATATTCTTCTGTAATGTTATTTATTTATTAATATTTAAGGTATATTTGGAAATAGTGAATGAATAGCTTTGAACATATTAATGAGATAATAAAGACTTTTGCACAGTACTGCGCACGCACACGCGCACGCACACGCGCACACACACACACACACACACACACACACACACACTGATCAGCCATAATATTAAGTAGGTCCCCGTTTCAGGCACCAGACCTCTGGAGTGTGTGCTGTTGGATCTGTATATACAGTGTGTGTGTGTGTGTGTGTGTGTGTGTGTATGCAGTAAATGTGTAACTAGGTTCACCTTCATTTGGTATGGTGTACTGAGCATACTCCGGGAAATAGTCCTCGATTTTGGATTTCCCGGCTAATACTTTCTCTGCCAGCATGTCCTGCTTGTTGAGGAATAAAATAACAGAGATGGTCCGTAACCACCTGGAGGGAAGAAAAGAAAACACTTTAAAACAAACAAACAAACAAAGAAATAAAGCAGGAGCCGAGCTGATTTATAAACTGCACATTCTACCTCATTACATGGAAATATAATTGGATACAAACTGATATGTCATCATTTAATTATTATAGAAATGTCTATGTTTTAATTATAAATGTCTGTAATACTTTGTTTTAAAATAAACAATCATCAACACACAAAAGTAATTAACACTAGGATCCCCCCCAAGGAGTGTTCAAGTCAAACCAGGACTTATGATTAAATTAATTTGATTTCTTGTGAATGAAGGCGTAAAACTTAATTAAACATAATTAACTTGTCGCCAACTTGCAGGAGAGACGCATCTGTCTGTGGGAACTATACACACACTCATTCACCAACGTTACAGGAACTCGACCGGAAGTTGTTGTCACATCCCCCTGACCCTGCTCCGAGCCATTTCCACATGTTTGGGGCATTACAGGAGTTCCTGGGAGGCCAGCATTTCATATATGAATCATACTGCCAAACAAACCAATCTTGATGGTATTAAAGCACTAATGGAACATTGGGATGAGTGCATTGGTGTAGCAGTGGATTATGTAGAGAATTAAAGGGTTTTTTTTTCACTCTCAGAACTGTGTTCTGTCATTCTGTGCAATCAAAAGTCCTGGTTTGACTCGAACACCCCTTGTAATTTGAATGTTTACGTCGGGCAGCACGAGAGTACCTGTTGTTCCAGATACTGCGGAAGAGCTCGAGTGCTTCTCGTAGTCTGTTCGTGTTGTTGTCCTCTCTAATGACCATGTTGTAGCTGCTACTCGCCACCACGAAGATGATCGCAGTGACATCTGGAACGTAAGAAGTAGCGCCACCGTTAATCATGCACCTTCATAGGCTACCTCAGGTCAAATTTAAATCAAAATAATCGCTAATAAAGTTGTTACGATATAATTCCAGCCTTAGAACTATCATTACATTTTATTTGGTCAACTTGCCATGAGGTCAATTGCAATTTCCCTCTTTAAATATATAAAGATTTCAAATGACTGCTAAACATATCATATCATACCATTAAAGCACTGGATCCATTTTCTCCTCTCGTCTCTCTGACCTCCTACATCAAACATACTAAGAGAGGAAAAGAAATAAAAGAGCAAAAATAAATAACAAAGGCAGAATAATGGCGCCCTCTAGTGGAGCACAAAGATTACATCTGTAAAGATTATCCTCACCAAGCCATACTTTGGCTCCGACTATGGTGCAATGGTTTATTTTAAAGCAAAATAAATAAATTAATTAATAAATCTCTAAGAAAATATTATGATTTTTTATATCATAATATTTACACATATTACTTTGCACTCTCTGTGTAGTGACAGTAAACCGACTCACTGAAAGTTCACTTTGTCTACTTGAAATCGTGTTTCAAAAATCCCTGAAGTCAGAACTCTGCAGCGCAGCAAGTCCTAAAACAAGACACAAACAATGTAAATATGGAAGGTTAAAAATGTGACTAGGCACAAGACAAGCAACAAGATCAGGGCAGACACAGTAAAAGATCTTATCACTGGCTGAGTTACTGACTAACAGGAAACGAAAGTCTTTTTTCTTTTTTTCTTTCTTTTTTTTCATCCCTTGCGAAGTGAAAACGTACCTGATCTGTTGGTGTGTAGTCACTTTGTCTTACAGCATCGATTCGGTCAAGGAAGCTGTGAAGATAACGAAGAAAAAAAAACTGTTACTATGGACAATTATACACTATAGCATATAAAACTGGACAGATGAACATCCCTGTTACTCAACTGAAGAACAAATCAGCTCGTGAAGGTCCACATTTAGAAATTACATGTTGACACTAAACCACATTGCCATTAGTTTAATACAATCAGAACCAGGTTCCCGCAGGACCCCCCAAAAAACTGTTTGTTTGTTTTTTTCTTCCAGGCAGCCAAGAGTTGGGCGTTACAAATGTAGCTCGTATTACATAGGAATAAAAGCCAAGTTCTCTGGTCCTGCTCAGGATTTATTAGTTTAGTTTCGATCGATTAGTTTAGATTTTAGGAAACAGACCTATTGGAATGACCAGGGTTGGCCAGGGGTGACCATAGTTCTGGGAAGGAATGGACAACATTAGTCAAGAGTGTCTCTGATTGGAGACGCTATGTGCAGGAACAAGCAGGATTGGTCTTTTAGGAATAAGTGGTATTGGTCAAAGATTCTGCCCGAGTGATAGATTGGTAATAGAAGTGTCTCCGCGGGATACACTGTTGGCAGGAACGAGTGGGATTGATCAAGAGTACCTCTATGGAAGAAACTGTGGGTTTAGTCAAAGGTTTCTCCAGGAGCTTGTGGTATTGGTCAAGAGTGCCTCCATGGGAGACATTGTGGGCAGGATCGGGAAGGATTAGTCAAGACTGTTGGCAGGAACAAGTGGGATTGATTGAGTGTCTTCCAGAGAGGATGGGATTGGTCAAAAGTGTCTCCAGGAACTAGTGGGGTTGGTTAAGAATATGTCTATGGAAAGATCTCTGGGCAGGATTGGGTAGAATTAATGAAGATTGTCTCTATGGAAGACACTGTCTCCAGGAGCCCGTGTCATGAGTATCTCCAAGAGTTAGTGGGAGTTGGTCAAGAGTGTCTCTATGGAAGGATCTGTGGGTAGGATTGGGTAGGATTAGTCAAGAATGTCTCTATCAAAGACACCATCTCCAGGAGGTGGTGGGTTTGGTCAAGAATATCTCCGGGGGTAAGTGGGATTGGTCAAGGGCAGCTCTATAGGAAACACTGTAAGCAGGAATAGGCTGAATTGTCCAAGAGTGTCTTTATGAGACACGAGAAGAGAAACTGGACAAGACTTTCAGTGGAAGTACGCAGCAATGGGTGAGATCGATCAAGCGTGTCTGTGAGAGTAGGCAGGGATTGGTCAAACAGGTCTGCAGGATGGACTGGTCAAGATTAGTCAGGAGTGTGGGCAAGTCTGGTCAGGTGTGTGTGTGTGAGGGAACAGGCAGGACCGGTCAAGTGTGTCTGAGGGAGCAGGACAAAAATAGGAGCAGGAAGACAGGTATAAATATTGCAGTAAATCAGGTTCAAAAAGCACAAACAAAGAAGCGAACGCATCCTTTCAGTTAAGAGGAAACGAAGACCTTTCTAACATTTCTATCATCATACATACAACCACTTTACCATCGACAAACATCCACCGGGGCACAGCGATGACTCATACAGACGCTTTTTATCCGCTAGGGAACGGACTATTACCGTCTACCGACCTGAAACAGTCACGTTAGTGCAGTGCGTCAATTCTTTTCTCCAAGCTGATCATCTGACACAGGATGGCCAAGGCTGATCAGGGAGGACATCTATTTTATATCCCATTTATTTTAATACTTGCCAAGTTTATGGGAAATTTCATCTTTTTTTTTTTTTTTCAAGCACGGGATAGAACACTGAAGTTTCCACTCTTACACCGAACCTTCGACAAACATTAGTTACTCCAGTTAAATTTCATTTGTGCGCCACGATTAATGTGTTCATTCCAGTCGAAGACACACACACACACACACATACACACACACACACACACACACAGACACATACAATGTACCTTAGCTTCACTTCCTGACCTTCCTTTGTTTACAGCACATTGCCAGGATACTCACTTTGATTTGACTGCAGACACACACACACACACACACACACACACGTGGCCACTCAAACAGTTTGTGCTCTGCAGTGCAGTTGCTATAAATAGCCACTGTTTGCTCTGGCTCCATGGCGCTTTTATATAAGCTCTGGGAGGGTGCCACGAAGAGAGGGGATTGGAGACAGAACAACTATACACAACACGGCCGCTGGAAAATCCAGCATTGCTTCACTCTCTCGCTCTCTCTCTCTCTCATTTTCTTTCTTTGAATTCTCACACATGCTCTCTGTCTGGCTTGCTCAAAGCTCTCCCTTGTTTAGGAGCCCCAGAATAAAGGTTTGCATAGAGACCAGGATCCTGTGGGATCAGCTTTGGCAAACGTTTTAATTCTGCTCAGGGTCTGTGTGGTTTTAAGGACTGAGTTCAAAAACATGCGATTTCTGATTGACGATGTTGATTACTATCATGATCATGAACATTCAGGATTATGCTAAAAAATAAAACACACAGGAAAGTGATCAGCAACAGGGTTCATTTGCAAACCGTTCTATTTTAGTTACAGAATAAAATGTAATGGAGCTTTTCCGTGTTATGAAACCTTTTACGAAACCGGTCAGTTCCTGTTATCGCACGAGTTAAAGCCGAGCGTGAGTTTAAACCAAATCAGCTTGTCTCATGGGAACAAAGTCCCCTCTGCTAAAGACATGCCTCAGCTCTGAATTATTTGTTACTACAGAAAAAACTGAGCATGTTCGAATGGATTTGTGTCTCCCCGTTTAAACAGAAAACCAAAGAGAATGGGAAGAGGACGTACTAATGTGCACAGTCGATGAGCTGGTACTCGTTGGACCTCTCGTAGCACGCTTTCACTCCTTCGTCATCCCAAAGTTTCTTGGCATGGTCGAAAAACTCCTGCGCAGAAGACACACGGTGTATAAATAAACTGTCAGGTCATGGCTGGTCAGTGTTAAACTATATGTATCGTTTACATGAGTGCAGAGAACCGCGTGTGATCCTCTGCGTACCGTGACATCGCGGTCAAATATGCTAAGCCTCAGGTTTGAGGTTTCTACGTTACCAAGGATTGGCTCGCAATGCCGAAGACAAATCTGCTTAAGAATTACAAAAAAGTTATAAATAAATAAACGTACTGGAAATATTTTTCTTATGAATTTATATTAAAATATTACTGATACAAAGCTCTTCTGAGATGAGTAGGATAAATAGAGATCCTCCATAACAGCAACTTCTTTTTTGCTTTCGTCATCCAACATATAAGCCTGTGTTTAAGCTGTTACTATAGTAATAATAACATTATAATACTGTATATGTTATAATAGTTAATTTAATGTTAATAATAACAGTCAACAGTGCTGATATAAAGAGTACCTTTTTATGCAAAATTCACTTTTTTTCCACTTTTGTATTGCAAAAAGTGAAATAGATTTTTCCCCTATTGTGACCTCATTTCAGAAGAGCCCCTCCCCCAGTTTGGTGTTCAAGGCCTGGTTGAATTCATATTTTAGAGCACAAACAACTAGACTATAGTAGAGATTTGATTTGGGGGAGGCATAATAATAATAATTATATATGTTTATACTATATATATATATATACTGTATATATACACAAGTTTGTGTTTGTGGTTGTGAAATGTTGCAGTTCCTTTATACTCCTACAGGTGAAGTGCTCTAAACTAGTCACACAATTACTGTAAATAGATCTTTAAAAAATTTTATTAAATCAGGATATTCATACATTTCTTAGACTAACGGAATCTCAATACAAATCAAACGTAGGTATTTTTTCAAACTCTTACCTGCGGGTAATCAAAATCTGAGAGCGGTTCTATGCTTTTGATGTAATCGATCCTAAACTGGTCCTCCGGGTTGGCGAGAGGGACGGGTGGTATTAAAGTGCTCATTGCAGACACTATCGTCTAGGACACAATTTTTAAAGTTTCATTATAATGACTTCAAAAACGTCACTTATGAAATGCTACCTCGTAGGTCTCGTGGTTCCACTTACCACTATAGCATCCTTCACGTTTTTCCGGATGTCTTGAATTTTCTGTCGCTTCTCCCTGTGGATGAACATAAAGGTTTTCAGCCACACAATAGAAAACGCATTGAATCTAATCAGCCTTTCTAACAGTGTTTTGCTTAAATGCAGAAATGCCAACGTCGTTAGCAAAAACGCACTAGCATGCCGAGAGAAAATTTTATTTCAAACTAAAATTCTTGCATATATCAATGGACAAGCTATTCCTCCCCCAAAAAGTAAGGAAAAACCCTGTGATAGCACTAGTTAATGATATTTTATTTAAATATTGCAGCCTCTTTTACTTGTTTCCATTTGGCTCACAAAAAAGCCTCATGGCTTCACAAGTCAAATTCGCGCAGCTAGTCGGAAAGTTCTCTCGAGATGCAAACGTCTTTCACATCCTGCTTCAACAAAACTACTAATCTGGCAGGGAAATTTTATTTGCATTTTGTCTGGGAAAAAAAAGGAAAAGCTTAGTATTCAGGTCAATCCCAGGTCACAGCAGGAAAGGGTCAAAGATAGTAAAAAAGTAGATCAAGCTAAAAACAGCGATCTGGAAACCTTGATGATGTTGAACTTGGGATTTGTGGAATATTCCCTATATGGCATGGGTCACTGGGTTATTAACTAAATTAACTAAAACCTTATTATACTGTAATCTATAATGAGTGTCCCATGGGAATTTTTTTTCCAATATTAGATGTTAAATGTACTCATAAAAAACATTTTTATCATTTTTTATATTATTTATATTTATATATAATAAAATGTTAAGCTTGCACAGCATAAATGAAAAATACATAAAAGGAAATGTAGGAGGAAAAAAAGTTGCGTGCACTTGAGTCGTATACTTCCTGGTCTTTTACGCTTAAAAAGGCCTTAGACGTTAACCTAATAAATAAGCCTTTATCCTTTAGGGCTCTAAACAATCATAGACAAGACAGAATTGTTCTAACTAATCATAATGTAGAAGACGGGTTTCTTTTCCTCAGAAAGAGGCTTGCTAACAGATTTTAGTTTTAATTAGTATAACTTTCTAAACCAAAAAAATATATATATATGAATAATCGTCTAGCAAGGACTCTTCGTACACTGACCGAGACATTAAAATCCACGCACTTACTCTGCATTAAAACCGTTCACATGGAGAATTTTCATCTGTTTCACGATGGTGCTTTTCCCCGACTCTCCAGCTCCTATGCCATCACACAAAGCAGAACATAACAGAAATAATGTTAAATGTTGTTGGGTTTTTTTAACACAAAAGTTAAGAAAAAGAAAGAGAAAGCAAGTCTGTCTCAGGCCGTGACAGATCATGGAGACATAAAGTCCAAGTTTCTATTTAAAGGCAAAATAGGAGGAGGCTACGAGGAGTAGCGTAAACACAGGAATCGCATATGGGTCAGGTGTATGTACATGTAAACAGACATGGCCAAAAAAACAAACAAACAAAAACAATTATGTCAAAATTTACGTCTGAACTTTGCATTCAATCCTATGAAATAAATACAGACCAGTTATAAAAAAAAAATATTTCATCTGGACTATAACGACTTATAAAAAAAAAAAAAAAAATCACTGATAATGATCAAGATAATTTCAAAATAAACAAGGAAGTAGGATTTGAGTTTGTAGACATAGCGTAAACACATATGGAACATCTGGAACGACTGTGTGGCCTAGAAAAGCAAATAGGTAATCAAATTCAATTAAATTTTATTTATATAGCGTGTTTAACAATGATCAATGTCACAAAGCGGCTACACAGAATCAAAATATATTTTGGAATCGGATATATTATGGAAACGAATTCAAAAAGTGTAAGGAATAAAACAAGCTATATGGACAAAATGCTTCTTAATGCTTCAAGCAGACCAAGACATCTTGGACAATGCTCTGCTTCCAAGGTTGTGGCAAGAGTTTAGGGAAGGCTCTTTTCTATTCCAACATGACTGTGCCCCAGTGCACAAAGCAAGGACTAACTATAAAGACATGGTTAGATGAAGAACTTGACTGGCCCAAACACAGATCCCTGACCTCAACCCCATCGAGCACCTTCGAGATGAACTGAAACGGAGATTGCGAGCCAGTGCCTGACCTCCATGTTAAAGCAGATGTATTTAGATGCAATAGGTCTGCTCAAATACTTTTGTCCATGTAATGTGTGAATACATCATAATGATCAGTTTGTCCCTGATGACGACGGCGACGGTCCTGAGGGAAAACCCTCCCAACAAGGGCAACAGGAAGAAACCTTAGGAGGAACCAGACTCAACAGGGAAGCCATCCTCATTTGGGTGATAAGAGATAACCGGAATTAATCTGCGGTCATACTGTGTGTTAGGAGGCTGGAAGGTCAGTAGAACAGGAAATGTGTTTAAATTAATAAAGTTCACATTCGTTATTGGAGGCTTAGGTACAAAACTGGTGAGCGACTGGACCAGCATGAAAGAAGAATACACCCATAATGTTCACTAAATCTCACTTCAACTCCATAGTTAATGGTTCGATTTAAAAATAAAAGTAAAACGGCGTCACAACACGGCCGTCCTGAAAGACGTCTGTCGAGAAGAACAGACCTCTCATGGTGGGCCTGAGCCAAATGCTGTTTTAAAGGGTTTAAAAAAGTATTAATCAATCATGTACCAACAGCTACGGTTTACTTTCTTGAAAATGTGACATTTTGCAGTGATTTTAGTGCACAAGTTTAATCATAAAACCATAGGTGTGTTTGTGTTTCTCTGTTTTTTTAGTGACACCTTCAAGCACAACAAACTCCAACATGGAGTTTTGTTATACAACAAATGCTTGTGAATGCTTCTTTTGGCCTTAATTCAGTATATATATGGTGATGTAAGTCTTTCATTTAAACAGTTTTAGTGATATTTCAGTCCCACACTGAGTGACTCTGGCACGCGCGCAGGCTGAACCAGGCCCGTTTAACAACCAACGGCTTTTTTTGAGGCGCTGCACTTCAATACCTCAGCGTTTATGGGGGAACTTAAAAAAATGACGGACGAATAAACCCTTTATAAACGTATCAACCCAGTTTAAAACCCTTTCTTATTGCCGCACAGACGAGCACACGGCGCAACCTTGGCGTTTCCCGTCTGTGCTAGTGTTTACTGTCGTCCATTAGCTTGTGTGAACACCCCCATCCCCCCCCCCCCCCCCCTCCTTTCCTGTTCGCTATGGTATCGCCCACATTCATAAACGACCAAACATCCGGAAAAGGGGTGTTTTCGCGACGCCGTATTCCTTCGTCTAAATGCGCAAACGAAAAAAAAAAAAGGTTTTATTTATCAAGCTCTCCACAGAGAGATGGAAGGAGTGCAAATATTCTCTCTCTCTCTCTCTCTCTCTCTCGCTCTCCCTTTCTCTGGAGCTAAACACACTTGAATTCAAGGGTTCATGTGACCAAATGACAAAATCACAGATTTCTATTTCTGAACTTTTCACATGACTCCAAAAAAAAAAAAAAACTTAATGTAACAGCTCTTTGTCAGACTTCTTGACTGGATGCACTCGGTGAACCTCAAGTAGGAGATAAAACACTCTGTCTTGCTGTAAATACTGCGGTGAAAAATGTACAACAAGGAGCCCGAAGTCAAATGTGTGTGTGTGTGTGTGTGTGTGTGTGTTTGATAAAACAATGCCTTTTTATATATTCTTTAAAATCCTTTTGTAATTGAATTTATTGTTTAGTGGAATGATTGCTGCATGGAAGTAAAGTAAAAGATAGTAAAGAGGAAAAGTGATCAATACACAGTTCGTGCAGAGAAAGTGACTAGTTCAGGCAGTCGGAAAACTTGCAACTGGAGACTCATTACATGAATGTTGAATAAAACAAACTGTTTCTTTTTACAGAAACGTCATTACTGATGAAATCACAAGTCTTTACCCAAAATCGGTTGTTACTACGGAAATGGTAACTTGTTATAACATGCGCATTAACATATACACATTTTGTCCAATTAGGAATTTTTGACAACTGATAATTTGCGCTGTAGTATAATTAATACCTACAAATAAAACATAAACCTTAAAAGAAATATTTAGTTTCCTCAGCCTTTGCTGAAGAATTCACTTCCAGCTCACTTGTGTGGAGACTGAGTTTGTCATGGAGCTTCTTATGAGAATAATAATTATAAACACAGTAACCGAGAACCGTGAAGATTTCTATATAAACAGATACAACGTGTTTGACGAGTTTTAAACAAACGTGTCCATTGTTACCATTTTTGGGTCAACGTCCTTCAGTACGCGTTTATTACGCATCACGCCGGCCCCTAACCCTAGCTTGAGCCGAAGAGATATCGAAGACATTCAACAAGTGCTTCAGGACACGTCCTTCTTTTTAATCATATAACAGATGCCTTAATTAAAGCCCTGGTTTTACAATCTATTTTATAGTTTACTACTTGTCCACACACACACACTGCATGGCTTGTCCTGATAAAGTCTGCACCTTGGAATTTTATACTAGACAAAAATGATAACACATGTTCTCTGTGTCTTGAAGCTTTAACCTATGGATCTACAAATAGATTAAATGAAACTAATATATTCTGTGTTGTTTCCGTCGCCACTATGGCATCCTGAGCCATCTTATGAGTTTAGCGTCAGCGGCTTTTACAGCGAGCATCAAGGCAACGCATGCAAAAACAAGATCTCAACACTAGAGAATTGTTTTTTAGGTTTTTTTTCTCTGCAACACCGAAATCAGGCCAAAATTCCCGAATGTGGTTACGTCGGATTCAACTAGAACTGCTCAGTGTTTTCAGAAAATCCAGTACTGATTCAGCTAAAGTGTCTTGTTTTACAAAAAAAAATAATTGTCGCTCGTAATACTTATAAAGCCTGGAAAATTCTACGCTTTACATGTAAAGGAAACTCCAGAAACAAAGTTCAACCCTAGTGAATGATTTTCCTAGTTACAGGAGAAGCAAAGTTCAGTTCCTCAGATACGCAGCAACACCGCAGAGAGCTGTGCAAAACCTACGTATAGATTTTCTCAATTGATCATTTTAGATTCCGTAACCTAACACGGCGTCTTGTGTAACGTGTGGAAAAATCCGCTCGATTACACGTTTAATAAATAGGTTTAATATTTGAAGCTTCTTTCTTCAAAACAGTAAAGAGAAATCCGGCATAGAAGCGGACATGGATACTCGAGTCCGAGAATGCACCGCAGCTAGATGACAGAGGTATAACACATCAAATGCGAAGCTGCTGATGTTGTTAGAAGACGTGAAAAGCCTTGGAAGCAGAACTGTTTGAAAAGAAAGTGCACAAACGAGGACATGAGTGAACCAGACGGAAAAAATGCCGCTGCATCGCTCCTTTTAGCTAGACTAATCTCAGACTACGACTATGAGCAGGAAGTCAGATCGATATTTAAGATAAAAATGTTCCAATGGATTCATCAAGATTTTACCCTACCATTTCCCTGTAAGATTCGTCCCTAAAATCTGCACCAAAACTCAAGCAACAAGCGGGGCTTCCAATCCTTCTCAATGTCATCCTTATTCTTATTCAAGATGTCATGCAAGTCAATTTTGGGCGAGTACGGCTTTAGTGTGTGTGTGTATAACACAACTATAATAATAATTATTATTATTTAGGTTTGTTCACAAAAATCTGAAACATATTTCCTGTCTGTATTACATTATCTAAAGGAATAGTATTCTGGTTTTAAGAAATCCCAAACATCCAGGCTCTTCCTAAAAGCTAATGCAAACACCACACTTTATATTTTTTGTTATATTATTTATAAGTGTTTAAAGTAATAATAAATTCCCTCTGTATGCTAGATTTTATTCACTGATTTGTCATGCTAGTATTTTTTTAAATGTAGAAATTATACATTTATTTATATTTCGCTTGTATTGTATACATGTTGTGTAGCATATTATTAAATACAAAAAAAAGTTGTTTGTGTAAAAAAAAAAAAGACTGAACTCAAGGGGCTAGAATATTATGGACTATATTGATGATAAGATTTTTTTTGTACCAATTTTTTTTTTAATAAACCACGATGTAAGCTTAACAAATGAATAATTTCACTCACAATTAAGAACTATCTAACACCATACATTAAAGGAATCGATCATTAGTATTATTGGTAAGCATGTATTAATTAGTTTTCATCATCCAGATTAGAGGTTTATGATTATTACTGATGTTACAACACAGGATCATTACAGGTGTACAAACACAAGGCACGTAACTTTTATCAAAAACTGGGCCTTTAATTTAAAAGCAAAAATCAATATTTTTAAGGTGGAAAAAGTGGCTTATGTTTTCCTTCTTAAATATTACAAATGACTTATTTTAGTCCTGTCAAACAAAGTAATAGGATGAGGAATAAATAGTTTAGAACTATTTTTAGAAACTCAGCACTGATATTAATATTAAATTCAATGAAAACATTGAAACGCTTTAAATTTACAATATGTTTAGATATTTTCCGTGAATTATTCTAGGAAATGTTATTATTATTATTATTATTATTATTACCTTCCAAAAACAGAAAACTATAGCAAGGTCAAAGATTAGTAGCTATTTTGTATATAGTTTGGGAACAAACCAAACAAACAAACAAACAAACATCAAACGAACGCTGCTTTCTGAAATTAGTTACATTGTGAGTTGTTTGTTTCCGGCTCTGAGCGCGCGGTGACGTCGGCGCCCGTCGGTCACGTGACTTTAATCCTACGGCGTCACTGGTACGGTTTAGGAATAGAACTTGTTTTATATACATATAATTTATTACGAGAAAAAAAATTCTATATTAGTTTAATGTGTCGCACAGGGAGTTTGATCTGCTTGCTCTGATCTGTTAGGCAGGAGATATCTGGTGCTAACATTGTATCTGTGTGTGTGTGTGTGTGTGTGTGTGTGTTGCGTAATGATTTAATCAAGAAGGAAAGAACAGAAGGTCAGCTGGATCTGGATCAGATTCTAACACACACACACACACACATATATAAAGAGTATATATATATATATATATATATATATATATATATATATATATATAAGCGTGTTAGTGTTTAATCCGAGAATGTGGTTGATCTTACCCAATAAAAGCAGTCGGTGTGTTTGTTTGTATTCCTTTTTAAGTTCTTTCAGGACGCGGTCAATGTTCTTGCTGACTTTGCGCGCCTCCTTCTGGGCCTCCTTCTCCTCCACCAGCAGTCTGTCCCAGTTCTTGGCTTTCTGGCTGGACGCAGGGAGGAGGTGCAGTTTTCTCCCGCGGTCCTTGCCGGGTCCCGGGGCCTTGCCGCCGCCTCCGTTCTGGATGAGCGCTCCGTCCGCGGCGGAGTTTCCCGTGAGCCTGCTGCGCTCCCCGGCGGCGGGTTTGCCGGCGTCCCACTGCTGCGTCTGGCCCGGAGACGGAGACGCCTTGCCGTTCCCCCCGGACTCGTCGCGCCGAGATTCCCCCGCAGCGGCGGCGGCGGCGGCACGCGACGGAATGAGCAGGTCGGGCGGCTGCTGCTCCGGGTCCGAGTTCGCGCTGGAGATCGGTCCGCTCAGATCCCCGAATAACCGGGGACGCAGGCTATAGCACAAGCCCATGGTACACCGAGTGGCCTAATAATAATAGTAATTATAACAACAACAACAACGATGATGATAATAATAATAATGATGATAATAATCTATAGAAAGATGAAAAAGGCGTGAAGAAAATGAGCACATCCTCCTCGGACCAGGCTCGTCCTACATCCCCAGGCTGACTCGCGGATCCCCAGCAGATCACTTCCTCACATTTTTGCCTGTCATTTTGTGTTTTCTCTCTCTCTGCTCTCAACCTACGCTTTAAGGCAGTAGATCACCTGATCCCTTTGCGGACACTGCAGGTCCACGTTACCGTAAATAAACCAAAAGCGCGCACTCAGAAAAAAAAAAAAAACAGGAGTGTTTCAGGCAGTTCAGTTCAACATCATTTAATCCACAAGTTCTCTGTCTCGCTCTTTTACACTTTCTCTGCACTCACTTGCTCTCTCTCTCTCTCTCTCTCTCTCACACACACACACACACACACACTCACACACACAGACCCTACAAGTAAAAATTGCTGATTAGCTGAAAGATTAGACAGAAAAGTTTCTTATATATAGAAGGTCGCATACAAGGACCTGTTTTGGCGATATATATATATATATAGCCAAAACACTATACACACTTCAGGAAAAGAAAACTTTATATATAGTTGTTGTTAGTCTTTCGGCTGCTCCCGGCAAACAACCCTCCCATTTTTATCCAGGCTTGGGGCCATAACTGGCTGTGGTTTGGCCACTGGCTGGGAATAAAACGTGGCCCTTCCACATGGCAGGTGAGAGACCACTGAGCCACCAATGTCCTTTTATAATAATATCTTATTACTATATCAATATTATATACATCATACTATTTTTCTTTTTCATTGAAGCATGTATACATCTTTTGTCTGACTCTCTCTCTCTCTCTCTCTCTCTCTCTCTATACACACACACAATTTTCCCCTTTGGGATTAATAAAGTACTCTGTCTAACTGTGTCTCGGGGCTTTTTTTTTTTGGGCCCGTCATCCCAGGATCAGGGGTAGATTAATAGCCAGGCCGGCCTAGGTTGCATCCTAAGGGCCCCACGTATGCAGGGGCCCCAGCTTGGCCCCATATTGTTGTGCATTATGTCATGTATTGTTGGCGATGGGCTGTGTAATATTTGTAGCACGTTATTACACAACACTAAATTACTTTTTGGTAACCATGGAGTTTTACACAAGCAGTAGTCTAGGGGCCGATAATCACCTTAATCATATCCACTGCCCAGGGTTACAAATAATCCTAACGTTTATGATTGTTTTAGCCGGCTCAATTTACTTTTGATTCTGTGAATAAACTGCAGTGCCTCGTTCCTAAGCATTAATGCAATATTTTGTATTTTATTATTTTTGAAAGCTGAAAGTCTGCTTTGTTAAAATGGCAATCAGAGGCAAAATTCTGGTGTATATATACACCAGAATATAAAATAGTATTTAACGATGTGGTTAAGGTTTTCTTTTCCTCTCCAGAATTTCTTTAGCCATACCCTAACAATATTTGTGGTGATTGTTGTTGAAATATTTAGTAGTAACATATGTAATAATGAAAAGAAAGCTCACCCGATGTCCAAACAAAAATAATCCAACAAAACAAACACACTGCATAAAAAAAAAATCTGAAAAAAAAATCTGTTTTAATACTTTTATTTGATGTGTAAAATAATTAATTGATAAACAGTAAAAACAAAATAAAAACATACATAACGTAATAAAAATGTTAACATAAACTCTGCTGTGTCTAGTTGTTTGATTGAAAAATAAAAATGAAAAAAGAATTATTTTTTTCTAGAACAATGTCATAATTTAACACGATATGAATAACAATTTTCCTCGGTTCCTGCCAACAAACAGGGTCGTGAGAAAGACAAGCAGATGCAGGTAGTTATTCAATTCCCTTCTTACTTTTATTTCCAGCTTGATCATGAGTTTTTTTTCGTGCGTGGCCACAGGAACCCCAGGACTAATCTCAAAACCATGAATAAACTGTAGAGAAAGAGAAGACAAATACAGAACGGGATCAGTTACACAACGGTTACATCACTGTGTTCCACTGTTTCATTCTTAGCATACTATTAGCATGAGTATAGTGTGAATGGGAAGTACCTCGCTCCCGTCATCAGCCCGGCCGGCATTATTTTCCATGAGCTCAGAAACCTGACTCCCATCACAGCCGCCAGCGTCCCGTATGTCCCTAGTGGCGATAAAATGAAGCACTCTATATAAACACGATGATGTTTCAAAATTAACGTGTCACTAAGTCGGGAACAAAACAATCTGCAAAGGAGTCTGCGAATGAGTCGAATTAGGGTGAGTCAAATATTATCCGCACTCTGGCTGTAGAAATTGTTTTAATTAACTTTTAGATAAGACAAACACCTAATTGATTGACATAATCTCCCTGCTTCTTAATACACTTTATCAGCATCGTTAACAAGCTTCCGTATCTCCTCATTAAAAACTGCTCACTTCTTCATCAGAAGTGTATCTTCAACCTCGTAGAACTGCTTTCAGGGGACCAAACGGGTAAAAGTCTAATGGCGAGATCAGGACTATAGTGAGGACGCTTTAACACCTCAAAAGAGATGAGATCACAACGCCCTCGGATAGCGGTCCTCCACGTTTAATCTGAACTTTAGTCTTTAGCTCTTCAATAAGCGTCACTGTAACGAGCGCTGTTAATTGTTTAACCTTTTTTTCTGTTGATGTTCCAATGCTTAAGGAGAATCCCTGAAAACTAAGTGTTGATGAATTTTCCAGTTGATGGTCGAATTTTGAACTTTTTCTGGGTCGGTAATTAGGGATGTTTCTGTTCCGTACTCTGCCGTTTAATCTCAGGCTTGTAGTGATGAATCCGTGTTTCATCACCAGTAATGATTCTCTTTAAGAAACTCTCCCCTTCATTAGTGTATCGCTTTATATTTTGTTTGCAGGCGTTTATATATATCCGGTTTGCTGATTTTTGACTCTCCCTCGTAATTACTGTACAGAGCTGGACAAATTTCCCGGTACCATTTCGGTCAATGAAATGACTTAAAACGAACGAAAGTAATAATAAATTATAATTTAATGTACATCTGGACACACTCTGGAGTGAAATGTACTGCCCCAGAGTCAGAAAGCTCGGTCTCAGTCGCAGCCCATGTTTCCTCCAGCAGAATACTGACCCAAAATACAGGGAAAAAAAACATGCAAGAATGCCTAATAACAAAAACTATTTGGAAGTGGCCTTCTGTAAGCCCTGGTCTAAATCCTGTGGAACATCGGTGGAAAGAGCTAAAACAGCTGGAGCAGTTTGCAGACGTCTTAATGAGAGCTACAGAGATCTCTTGAGTGCAGTGATTCCCCTTAAAAGGTTCTGCAACAAAATGCCATAATTTTTGTCAGTTTTGTTAGTTTGTTAAACCACAATTTAAAAGAATGTCTGATTTTCATAAGTGGATGTTCATTAAACTATTATTTATTCTTACTTTAGTCAATTTCAAGTTATTTTAGTGGCGATTTTTTTTTTTAGCAGAAGGATACAAACAGATTCGTCCACACGTTTATGACAACTGTTTATGACGAAACGTCTGCAACAAAAGTCCACCTGAACCAAGTGCTGCTAGAGAACTAATAACATATCAGTACGAGAAACAGAGGAAAGTTAAGCAGTGATTTTTTGCTGAAAGTCAGTCAACACCAATCAGATTTAAGAGATCTATACTGGTGTGATTCTTCATTTTAACTTATCAACTGGAACTTACCAAACGAAAGCCAGATGTTTTTGGGATTTCTAGACACCTGGAAAGACCCGAGCGCCGCCAAGGACCCAAAGATCACTCCGCCTACCAATGACATGCCACTGCCTGGGGGAAAAATCCACACACACATCAGATAATTCTTACATCAAGATTACACTGACACATAATAAAAAAGCATTATTATTATTATTATTATTATTAATTCAGAAATAAAACCATATCATGGCACTTGCTGAAGTATTTCCCTTGCTTCACAACAAACTTAAAAAAAAATATAGAAGAACTTAGAAGTCTTTGTTCTTTGGTTTCCGTTATTTATAAGGAAGGAGTCTCCAATGTCAGCTCTTTGGTAACGCCTTTGTAACAGAAGTTTTTTTTTATTACAAATAACGCGAGAGAAAAAAAAACAAGAGACTAACAAGGAGACGGCTGTTTAAATTGCTTTTAAATTGTTTGTAGCTGTGGGTGACAACAAGAAATAACTTATTATATTGTAGACAAGGTTAAGTTCAGAGATGGAGAAAAATCAATTCCATTATAAATCGCGATTCCTTTGTGTGGTGGTTAACGTGTCGCCCACACCGACTCCAAAATCCATTAAAATTGTCTGGTTTTCAGTTTGATTGGCCTCAGAAAGACTTTCTGCTTCCTGATATGCAAATGAGACACCTGCGTCACGTGGTGACAACGGCAGCGCGGCAACAACGGCACAATACCTTCCCCTGAAAACAGTCTGCAACAGTGTAGGAGCTCGGAAAGAATAAAAACAAAATCTATAATAAATTTAATAATAATAATAATAATAATAATAATTGTTAAAATGTATCCAGATGAGTATAATTAGTTAGTTAGTTAATGAAACATTACCTGCTTTTATATAACCTATGATGCCTCCTGTTGCTGTCAGTGCAGCGAAGAGATACCCGAGCCAGTCTACAGCCATGCCTAAGCGCACAGAACCGCAATTTAAATAAACAGCATAAAAAAAAAAAATAATAATAATAATAAATAAATAAACTCGTTACCTGCACCAGATTCCACCTCACCTGGCGCTACAGCACTCTGTGCTCTGAAACAGGTAAACTGCGGAAGGACCCGGATGTACTATTACCCAGGGAGTAACAACTCCATTACGGGTCAGCGCGCGAGCGTTTTCAAAATAAAAGCCGAAATATTTCGAACTGCGAGTTTTATTTAATGGCGTCACATCACCACAGTGTTACTGATCTCTCAGGTCTGGTTCGTCAGAATGTACTGAATCATGTACTAATGCAAAACACAATAAACAAGTTTGTAGTAAAGGTACAACAAGAGAATTTCACTTTTTTCTACATAAATAAATGAAAGGTTTTGTCCTTACATGGGTCAGACCTCATTCTTTCAGTCATATCTTTCTGTTTCATACACTGAAGGACCAGAAAGCTGTCTCAGAAAGATGTCTGTCTGTCTGTCTGTCTGTCAAGATTTTGTCACAGCATCACGCAAATCTGACTTTACTGAATCTCCTGCAGTCCTCAGATCTCTGTCTGAAGTTTAATCTGCACCATCAGTGAAATCTAAATGTGGAGTAAAAGTGATGTTATGAACAGTTATGTGTGGGATTTAATAATCTACTGTAAAATAATCTACTAATGCGCTACTGTCTCAATGTAAACAAACACCTGCACCAATAGATATTAATTAGAAAAGATAAAGTGAATATTTTGACTGGGATTAGTTCATATTTTCACTTTGGCTAAAATAACAGCGCTGAAGTGGTATAAGTGAATTTTAACACGCTGGAGTGGTTTTAAGACAAAATTTCATCTTTATCCTTTTATCTACTTTTTCCATTTCTCATTTAAATGAATTTCTTCTCACGAACAGGGAGTGTATTTGGCTGACGATGAAAGAAGTACAACTTAGTGTAAACGAGGCGTGAACTTTTCTACATCTTCTCTTTCACATTGATTGCAATTAGATGAAATCACTTTCATGACAAACATCTGTTAACTTTGTCATCTCACATCATTTAATCATCTTACGTCATTCCAAATCACATTTGAACCGTTCTGTGTTTTATTTAAGCCCACTAACGCAAGGCTACAAGGGATTCCAACCCCCAGTTCCACTATCTGTCGGTCACCTGCTCCTCCAGTTACGGTTAGTCTCGCCAGGCGCAGAAGGATGTGTTGGTGGGAAAAAATAACTGGTTAAATTAACAAACAAATCATAAGCTGTATATCATAAATGGTGTTTTTTTTTTGTTCGGTTGTAGAAAAAGGCTGCACCCTCAGGTCTACGACTGGCCCCGATCACAGCCGTGCCGATATCCAGCACAACAGCACTCCTTCTTGTATGACCGCATAAGTATAACAACATAATACACAACTTATAACTATATAGATTACATTATATACTTTACTGTCGTTTATTTTAAATGAGTCAAAAGTGTTACTTGCAACTAAAAACTTTTACACCTCATTCAGTCTGTGTGAAAAATTACTGTTCTAAAACAAAAACATAAATGTGTATAATAAAAAAATGACAATTACAACAGTTTAAAATATTATATTTCATGTTATGCATCTCAATCTGGTTTGCTGGAATCAGACATGTAAAGTAAAGTTCACATTGAAATTATATATTTTTTCGTTTTCACAGACAAGGAGGAGAAATCTTTAACATGAAATAAATCAACCCAAGGTTGTAAACAATTGCAACACTGAAAGGGGGAAACACATGAAGTTCCTGTTTAATAAACTGCACAGAAATGAGCAAACAGAACAATAATGTTGCAGCTCATTGCACTCTCTGTTTTTTCTTCTTTTTGCCTTGTTTTTTTGACGAATTGTCTTCTTCCACCACCACCTGCTCTGTATTGATCCTCACTCTCTTGTTTTTTTGTGCCAGCAAAACTTCCTTATCAGCTGAAAAAAAAAAAAATACAAAAAGTTACCCTTTATTGCACAATCACATTCCAGATGTTCTATATTCTGGATCTGTAAACGTACATCGAGACGTCGTAGGCTGAGCGTCCTGCTTTTCTTCTTTAGCACTGTTTCGCCACACAGACAGGCAGGTGAGTCGGGCAGTGGTGTTCACCTCTCCTAACAGACGCACCGCTTCCTGCCTCTGTGAGGGGCATCATAAAGAATACGTTAATGATTCTTATCAATATCACAATGATAATGTTATGGAAAAGGCATTCTGAAGGTTTCAGTAGCATTCGTTATACAACATGAGGATTGTGCTGTTACTATGGGCATGATAGGCGTGTTTTTACTGGTTGGTGCTCTCTGACTGAAGAAATAATGAATCGCAAACTTTTCAACTGACAACCTTCTACCCAAACTAGCTATTTTGGAAAAGTTTTCCATACGTTCAGGGCCTTCGCAGGAATTGTGGCCAGGTATTTTTTCTGGAGTAACAATGATAAACCACATAAAATAACAAGAGAATGCAAAAGCGAAATCTCTGATAAAATTACTTTACTTTACATCCAATCAAAATCCACTGGATTTTTATGTTTATGAATTGTTCCAGGCTTCTGTTTAAAGTGGAAGTTCCTCCGTCTGAAGCAATTCAGTGGGCAACCCAGTCATTCAAGCCATTCCAGTTCAAATTTACGATTTCTCATGATTCTTGATATACAGTATATGTGACATAAAATCTTAGAAATTAAGAGACTCTTAATGCATACGGCCCTTGCTTCTCAAAGTCCTTCCTTTGTTTTAAGTGATGCAACACTTTCTCCCTAAATCCCATCATCGTTGGGCGACACCAAGAACATTAGTATCACCGTGTAATTAACACCAGATAAAAAAAAAAAAAAAAAAAAACAGGCTGGTTTGGTTAAATAGGAGCTTAAAGCTAACAAGTAGCAGTTAGTGACTTTCATTCTTTAATACAAGTGAGAAAGTAGATAAGCAGGTAAAAGTGAGTGGAATAAGATAATTAAAGTAAATACAGTAAGGTAGTAAGATCACGTAGCATATAAGGAAAGGAAATGAAGAAAAGCACAGAAGCAATACAACAAATAAGTAAGGGAAAGTAGTAAATGACTAAAGTAGGAAAGTTATAAAGTAAGTAAGGGAAAGTAATGATATTAAAGGAAGGTAGTAAATAAGTAAAGTATGGTGTTACGTAAGGTAAGTAAGGTAAATAAGGAAATAAGAAGAAAGTATAGTAAGGTAGTAAATAAGTAAAATATGTAAGTAATATAATAAGCAAGGTATGGTATTAAGTAAGTAAGGTAGTAAATAAGTAAAGTGATAATTAAGGCAAAGCCAACATAGAAGGAAAGCAAAACAAGTAATGTAGAGTAGTAAGTAATACAATTATACAATAATTAAGTAAAGTAATTAGGGAACATATGGAACAACAGTGTAATGTAAGGAACTAAATATGTAAAATAAGAAAATAAAGAAATGTAGTTAGTAAAAAAAGTAAAGTCAGAGCATAAGCAAGCTAGGAAATGAACTAAAGTAAGGCGGCACTAAGTCAATAAGGGAAAAATGTTCGGCAGTAAATAAGTAAGTCAGAAGTAAGATAGTTAATAATGTAAAAATAATAATGTTAAAGTAAGTGACTTATAATTACATAACATATAACATGGTAATAAGTAAGTAAACTAAGTAAATATGTAAGTAAAGTGAGGTACCATACACAGCCTGGGTAAACATGGAAATAAATGAGTAAAATCCATATCGAAGGGAAAGTAACTAAATTGAGTAATTAAAAAAGAGTTTATTTATTCAGAACAGTGATTTGCATCTGCAGGCAGTGGTGTGTGTGTGTGTGTGTGTGTGTGTGTGTGTGTGTACAGAGATGCTATCGTACCTCCGGACTGCAGTCCCACAGTTTGATGAATCCATCATTAGACGCAGTGACTAACACACACATGTTGTTCATGTCAAAACTGTCCAGCGCTTTTACTCTACAAACAAACAAAAATAGACACACTATAAGTACAGTATATCTTCAATTAAAATTTGCCATTTAAAAAACAAACAAACAAACAAAAAAAAAAAACAGGCTCGTATGAACAAACCCGTCCCTGCATGGCATATAAATGACTTTAAGCGACTGTTGATACTATTGAAGGAGTCTCGAGTTCTAGCATTTTGTAACAGAAGAAACAGATATAACGTTTTACGCTTTTTTAAGAGCTGCGTACTGTTTTATAACATTACATAGACCGATAATTTTATTTTTATTTTTTTTAATGTACCGCCTTCCCTTTTAATCATAATCATTGACAAATTGCTGTGGGATAAGAGTAATAACAAACTTTAGACACACACCTGTTTTCATGAGCCTTGAACTCAGAGATGCACTTTTCAGAGGTGAGATCATACACCTGTACATGTTCATCATCTCCTGCCACGGCCAGCAGCGTGTTCTGCAACAAAAGGAAAGTATAATCCACATAGTTAACCGAATCACTTTTCCATTAAACATTACACACAAACAGTTTACTCAGAACTGAGATAATAAAATTAAAGCTTAAAATAAGTTCATTTAAATCTACAAAAAAAAAAAAAAAAAAAAAAGACTAATCAAATGTCTTTAAAGAAGGTAATAGTCCACAGGCGGAGTAGTTTTTGATAAGTTGTAGACAATCTTTAGAAGTTTGTTGTCTAATTACCAAATTAAATTGAATACTAAGTTTATATGCTTTTCAAAATTTTATTAATAAAAACATGAGTATATAGATAAAATAAATTTAATAAAATAAATAAAGAAGCAACTAAAGTAACTTAAGTACTATAGTAAGGAAGTAGCGCTGGTCAGCAGATTAAATACATAAAGTAATGCAAGTTAATGTACATTAAGTAAGGCAAGTTAGGTATAGTTGCGTATAAGGTAAGTAATTAAATTAAGTAACATAAAGGAAGGTAACAATTAAGTAAAATATGTAAGGTCAAATGTTACATACAAGTTAAATATAAAAGATTAGCCAGTAAATAAAGTTACAACATAGTACGTATAATATAGTAAAAAAGTTAAGAAGTTAACTTAAATTAGTAAGAAAAATAATAAATAATTAAAAGAAGTTAAGTGCATAGTGAAGTTAGTTTTTAAGTAATGGTTGACAACATTCATTCTACGATATAAGAAAATAATTGATCAAATTAGTAACTTTATTTAATGTACTTTAATTTACTTTACATAACTTGCTTTTTCCTGTAATCTCCATAGTTACTTACTTTGCCTTCAGACTAAATAAATCTTAGTTACTTAACTGCTATTCCATTTATATTACTTTCTACTTAATTTCATTTATATTAAGTTCTATTTTTAATAGAAAGTCATTTAAATTCAGTAGTTAAGTAACTAAGATTTAGAGAAGTCTATATTTGGCTATGTAATATGTAACAAAGGAAATTAAAATACAGTAAATAAGGTTGCTAAGATAGTTATAAGATAGATATAGTATCGTAAGAAAGTTAAGTCATTTACTTAAACTGTTAAAGTAAGTAACTTTTATTACTCAATATAAGCACACACAATAGGTAAAGTTGTAAGTAATATAAATTACTTAGTAGTTAAGTAACAAAGAGTAAGCATAGTGTATGTGGGTAAATTAAGTAACTAAGGACAGCAAAGGAAAAGGCAAGTTATGTAAAATAATTTACTAAAGCAAAATTAAAATTATTTTAATTTATTAAATTAATTTAATTTAATTTAATTAAATTAAGTTAAATACATAAATGAATATTGTAAATAGATACAGTAAGATAGTCAGTACAGTAAATAAGCTTAATAAAGGTAATAAATCAGAATGGTTAAGAAAGTTAGGTGAGTTACTTAGAATGTTATACAAGGTAATAAATAAGTTAAGGAAGTTAAGTTAGTGGATATGTAAGCTAAGTAGGAGGTCAGTTAGTCGCTCAAGTAAGGGTTGAGAATCTTAACATACAAATATTAGCAAGTATGCAAATCACGTTAAAAAGTAAATAAAATACACCAGGTAGTAACTAAATAACTATGGTTTAGTTAATTACACAAGTAAAGTAATGAACTAAGGTCGGTAAAGTAGTAAGTAAAATAAAGTAGTAAGTAAACATTTAAAATAAAGTAACGAGGTAATTAGGCAAGTTCACATTAAGTACGTAATTCATTAAGTAAGTAACCAGAAACAAACCTTTAGAAACCTGACAGATGAAATCCTCCTCCTGTAGGTGAAGCTGCCGATGACGCTGGCGGACTCCAGGTCGTAGACGTCCAACTTATCATTAACAACTACGATGTACTTGTCTCCCGCCGGGGACCACTTCACGATCTGTGCAGCTGGATGAGCGATAATGAGGGCAAAAACATTCAGAGACTGTACACCACACAGAACAATCTTCACATTAAAAACTGTTCAAACCTTACTTTGTCTAATGTTCTTGGTGAAAGCCGGCCTTCCTTCGATAAGATTCCATGTTCTAGATCAAAAAAACAAAAACTCAGATTCAATGCAAAATAAAACCACAATCACAGGATCCACAACCTGTTCAGTATCTCAGTCGTTACTCTACCGTAGCTTCTTGTCTGTTCCGACAGAGAGCGCCAGTTTTCCAGACGGATGCAATGAGAGCGAAGTCACATGACCCCTATTAAACAAACACACCATTTAAGCCGACAGCAGATTGACACAAAAACATGGGCAGTTCTGGTGTTAATGAACTTTGATTTACATGTGAGCTTTGATGGTTTTTAAACATTCCCATGTCTTCGTGCTCCACACACACAGAAGACCGTCCTCTCCACCGCTCAGCAAGTGAGATGTAGAACCAAACTCCAGACATGAGACGGTACCTACAAACAAATACACACACACACAGCTTTTATAATTCTATACCGTTTAATAAGAAGCCATTTGAAACGCTGTTCATGACCACAAATCTGCGACTCTGGATGGGATCTGTATCAGGCTGCTCTGCTTTCTTCCCGCTCACCCTCATGGTGTAATAACGCTCCATGCTCCGTCCTTGTGTTCATGTTGTAGAGTTGTATGGTTTCATCTTTGCTTCCTGTAGCGACGAACTGCTCGTTAGCTGCCACGGCGGACAGACATGCTGTGTGAGCGTGGTGCGTGAACACCGGCTCTAAGCTCCATTCCTACAGGACACGACAGAATCATCAGACAGAAGATTATAAACTTGTATTATAAACACGACTAGTTACGGAGACGAGAATTTAAAAAACATTTTTTTAAGTCAGATTATTCGTATAAAAGCTACATGGGACTAAAATTTCTAAATGTCTAAGTTAATTTTCTCCCCAATGATGTCCAAGGAGCTCAAGAGGTTCAGACTTTGGGTTACTGATCAAGAAGTTTGGAGGGTCAAGCCTATCTAAAGAGACTTAGGGCATAAGGCTCATTCACACACTACAGGCAATGTGGGAACGCCAATCAGCTGAATCTGCATTTCTTTGGACTGTAGGAGGAAACCAGAGTACCCGGAGGAAACCCTAATCACTTTTCTGGGCAGCGAGGTACATGTAACAATTAATTAAATCTTATCAACCACTTTCTAACATGCTCTGTTAAAATAGTTTATAAAATTATTAAAAGTATAAAACTGTAACCTTTTGTTTATTTGAATACATTTTTTAGTTTTTTGAGAATTTATGCTTGTTGTTAATTTGCTTAATTTATATAATTTTTTTTCTAAACCCATTTGAATAGCATTGTTAAATAAGGACGGGAGATAAAACAATATATTATGGCATTTTTATAATTCACGACATGCATTATATATATGTTTAGTAACCCACGTACAACATCTCAGAAAGAAAATCTACAAAAACCTTTATGTCTAGAAAGAAATAAAGGGAAAAGGCAATTTATTAAAGGTTCTGTAAAGATTTGTGACACCAAATAAGCAGCTTAACATCTGTTTTTGGCAATTTTATAGATGTGAATGTAAAAAAAAAGTTATTATTATGAAAATAATAGATGTTAAACCTTTTACACAATTTAATAATATTAATAATACATTCAGCCCTTCTTTAAAGATATGTTAATTGCAATACAAACTGCTATCATAATAATAATAATAATAACAATAATAATAATAATGTTCCATCATGTCTCCAGAGGCAGACTGTATATAAAGAGAGAGAGAGAGAGTTGAAGACATTTGAACTAATACTTTAGTAAAACACAGAGATTAGGGGTTTGTTAAAGTTACCTCTGCTCCAGGACACACTCTGTACCCTAACACAACCTGCTCATAACTCCCAACAACAAGCTCCACCTGGTCTCCCATTTCAGCGCACTCTGATCCGCATTCTATTCTGCTCCAAAACAAGAACTTTTCTCCTAACCATGTGCGTAATGTTCATTCAGGACGTGGTTTCAGGTTTATTTCCGGGTCATGTTTCCTGTCTACACGTCAAAATAAAAGTCCCAACGAAAAATACGTTTAACCCGCGTCTTCTTCTTCGTCGTCTTCGTCTTCTTCTTCTTCTTCTTCTTCTTCGTGTTTACCGGCGGTTGACATTCACTCTGTTGCATTACCGCCACCTTCTGGTCTTGATCTCCGTCATTTTCCTTTCAGTTTAAATAGATCATTTTACCGGAAAAGTGGAATTTCAGTGATAAAAGTCTCCTGAAATGTACTTCTTCTTTCACTCCTACTACTTCTTTAATAGCAATAATTAACCTTTAAACTTTATCAGTTCACAAAAAAATAGAGCTTAATGCATTTAAAAATAATAATAATTTTAATAACTGCTTCTCTACCTGGTAACCACAATTTTATTTAAAAAAATATCTTCCATGTGTAAGACCACATGATTTTCAATTATGTCGAAATCTATTAACTATTAGATGTAATCAGTTTTTATGTCCAATTTTTGACCGCTGTTATTATAAAATGAGTAACACCAATTACCAGCTTAAAAGCTTCACATAAAACTGTTAAATAAATGATGACATTTCTAAACAAAAGAAGCGAGACGTCTGACATCCCTTCTGTGTTTGTCCATCTGTTGTAGAGATGAGCGAATCCGGGTTCATTTGGGTTAAATAACCCGATCCTTTATATGACTCGCGAATCATGAATCCTTCTCTTTATTAACTCGGATCAGTTGAGTCCTAAATGATCTTGTTGCTAACAACAACATACATAAATACAAACTGATAAATACACCGTTCAGTTATTCTCAGTAGTTGTTAGCTAGTGACTGAAGGAACACGTGGCTGACTGAGTTATTTATTAAACGCCCTGCAGGTCAGAAACGCGAGAGACTCAGAATAGCAGCTACTGATTCGTCTGATTCATCTGAACCGGGAGACTCGGCGGGTCAGTCAGACTCACAGCGCGGAGTGAAACAGGCAGATCTGAGGGCCTCCGCGTGTTCATGAGGCCAAGGATTGGGTGGATACTCAGGATTTGGCGAGCGCCCTCTAGTGGAGGCACCGTAGGAAAATGAAGTCAGAATCCCTACTGACTCAAGTGACTCAAGTGACTCAAGAGACCCAGATCCGTTTAGTGAGTGATTCAGAAGGAGTCAAATCCGTCACAGAATCCGAGTTTCTCATCTCTCCTGTCCAGTGATCTTCTCCTAGATCAAACAATTTCAAATTGTCAAATATATTTCAAAATAAATCTCTTTCCGTGTGACAGTAAAACCAATGACATAGATTGGGGTGACTAATATTTATTTAATATTATTAATCATAACCAATTATTGTTTTATGATTTTAGTGTTTCTCTTGTTTTATAAGATGCTGATGTTATTGTGAATCAGATTTATTTTAATTAAAAAATGTGTTAATAAATGAAAAGTATATAATGTTTGATCCACTTTCATGTGTGATCATAGTAACATTTCCTTGAACTTGGCCTTTAAAAAAAATACTACAATTAAATATTGAATTAAATATTAAAGTAGAAATTTTTATTTAATTATTGGAATTACACACTATATGCTCTAAACATATACAAGTAATATGTTCATTTAAATTATTTTGGTATCAGAAAAACTAACTCACAGCACTTTCCACTGTTTTTGTAGAACGACCCAGATCCTCTTTTCTGCTCCCATTACCTTTAAGAAACCCAATAAATATTTTCTTTTTTGTTATTTCTCTGTCTTCTGAAATACATTTCAGTATACTCATCCTTTTCCAAAAAGTAAGAACTGTCCAGAGAACTATCTTCGCAAGTTAAATTGTTTTCCTATTACCTGTACCAAAAAAATAATAAATAAATATTGAATCAAGCTTATAGATTAGCTATTTAATATTTATTGAGTAACTTCCTTACTTTTACTCTATAACCCCTAAAATTCACATTTTAACATGTTGTACACTTAACCTGCATTTGTGAAGTCAAGTACAAGACCTGTCATCTGAATAATATCTGATACACACCAGGGTCTTATGTGTCTTAGTATTAATTTATAATGTGTTTAAAAAAAAAAAAGAAAGAAAAAAAGCTAAATGATTCATGAAACCAAATGTAAAAAAAAAAAAAAAAAAGGAACATTGTTGGTTGGTGTTAGCCTTGTTATTTATGGAAAACCTGGGATATAATGCCATTAATTACATACGTATATATTATTATAATGAAGATAAAAATATTATATAATTTCTAAATTAACAGTCCATATAATTGAATCGTATGAATAAACAATCTTAGAAAATGACAGCGCTGCTGTGCAAATGCTTTTCTACTTCCTGATTTTTTATTTTACTGCATATTTGGGACAGGTAGGTTTGGACAGTTTGGACAGGAAGAGGCAAATACTCTTTTCACAGCACTGTATATCTGAAAAAAATTGTCCTTAAATATACAAGATTTTTTTAAAAATGTTTGCATTAAAAAATGAAACAACGCATTATAACAATGTACACAATGTCACTGATTTATTATGTAAATATGATGAAACGTTTTGTGTTTAAACCTGAGGAAATTTCACTAAATTAACTCTAACATGCAATGTTGCTCTTTCACTCTAAGTGTGTGAACGTCTCAGTAGATAAGGGCTTTACAGTCTCCTCTGGGCTTCTTGATCTTGTCGTAGTTCTTGGTGATGACGTCAAACAGCACGGCCTGGAATCGAGACCAGAATCGGTAAACATGTCGAGAGCGTGTCTCAGATTCTGTAAAATTATAAATATAAAAACCTACATATGTGTTGCGGATCTCCAGGACCACGATGCGCAGCTCGCAGTACTGGTGCAGATCCAGCTCGTGAACCAGCTGTCTATAATCGCCCTGCAGTAGCACACGAGTCAGGACACGAATATCATTAAATAGACTGAAGTTAAAGAGATTATACGTAATTATTGTGACAAAAAAAAAACTGATAAAAAGAGCTAATCAAGTAAGTGTGGGAAGAATACAAACTTGCTGTATAAACAGGTTAAGAAACATCAAAACGCTTGTTGAATGAATAAATATTCACCCCCCCTGGGCCAGTAAATGGGCCTTTATATTCTTTATTTTCATTTAATCTTCTTGAAAAGAAAAATATATATATATCAAATTTTATTTTTGCCTGAGCTACCCCTGACTTTCCTTTGGTTTTGACTGACATCATTTGATACATCATTCACAAAATGACTCTGATAGCAAATGTTTGCACCAGAATGAATTTAAAGGTCCCATATGTTACTTTAAAAAGTTAACACAGATGACACAGCTCCCCCAAAGTGTGTATATAAAGGGTATATAAATTCCCCAACTAAAATAACCCTCAGATAATGCATGTCTATCCCTCAAACTCCCTCCTGAATCACGCCCCTACGACAAGCTGGCCCCTTATATGATGTCACATTAGGCAGAAAATCTAACTTGGCATGTTTAATCCCTGGCCAACACAAAAATTAAAAAGGTTTTTTTGCTTGTATACAAATACACACACTCGAAACCCATCATTTAGAGTGTCTAAAAAATGCAAAATAACTTGCATAATAGGTGACCTTCAAAGGATTTTACATCAATAAAGGCAAATATTCATGCAATCACAACTTTTACGTTTTTGTTTTTATAATTTTGCAAATATATATCATTAAAATTGTGAGTTATATTATATAGATTCATGATACATCGTCCCCCCCAAAGAAAGGAAGGCTGGTAAAGGAACGACAGCTCTATACATAATGAATTATTGTGTAGTCCACATTCTAAAACATTAAATGTTACTTTAAACCAGATAGACGGTCATGTTCGATTCTCTGAAGAAATAAAAATGAACTCCATCCTCACCACATGTGGCTGTTTGGAAGCCTTGGCTACAGCGTCTCCCCTCTCGCTGTAATACCTGAACACAACAGCGTTAAAACTCAGAACATTACGTTGCATTTTGTCCCAAATATCTGCTGCACATGAACCCAAACTGTTTAAACACAAGCGCCGTGACTCACTTCGTGATCTGCGTCTGGAATCCTTCGATCTTTGTGCGGGTGTTGGTCATCAGCTCAAAGACCTTTTCCTGTAGAATTACAGCAGGTTCATTTGAAATCGTCATTGTGTCAGTAATCGCAAGAATTCGATCAATAGTAAAGAAATTAAACGGCTTAGTCATTTAATCACCTGCACAGCGACGCCAAAGTTGTTCCCGTCCTCAATCCTGGGGATCTGGAGCTGGACCCACATGGACACCTTAAACACAGGTGTTGGATTATTATGACACACCGTTTCTCGTTTAAGCTCCATAATGAATTGTGTCCTGATAAATTCAGCCTCCAGTGCTTTGCGTGAGCTACCAAAAAGTGGCAGAACACATACTGTACTTTGTTTATTTCGGTTCTCTGACAAACTCTTGATTCTTTCAGGAACGAGATACACATTGAGATCAGACAAGACTTCAGTGTGAACACACTCGTGCAAGGCACTGGACAACCAAACAGACGCAGAGTCTTAAATTCTTCAAGTTCTTACCGTATTCAGTTTTTCCTTCAATGTCTGAATGTGGGGTTTAATCTCTTTAATGAGGCTGTCCACTTTCTCGTTACTGGCTATGGGACCACACGGAGGACCTGCTGCATCACAAAACGCTCATTTCAGCCACTAATATAAAGTCAAGTTATGTCTCAAGCGTTGACCTGCAGTTTTACATCAACATATGATGTTATTATCTTATCGAATATTAAGTAAAAAGCCTGTTTAGGGAATTTACCTTCCTCGTCCTCTTTGTCGTCGGATTTCTTTCCCTCCTTGGCGCTTTTCTGTAGAAAGATGACACATTTACAGTACATGCAGTCCTGTGCAAAAGTCTCTCTTTGCTGTGGTAATTTAATTGCTGTCTGCATGGATGTGAGCAGTTTAACGCTATAGAGACAGAGAGAGACGTCTGAAAAATGTAATATCAATGTCCCTGTACTAAACTAATCCAATGGCTTTAGACTTCAGTGTTTGGTTTTTCAACCTCTACATTACACTCGTCTACGCTGGGTTTTTCATTAACATGACATCGTGTGCAAAATGGTGAAAGAGTAAAAAAGCTCTTCTTTACATCTCAGATGAAGAATGAAAATACAGCACGAGGTGCATCATGACTATTTCAACCTCAAGATATTAAATGCGTTTAAGATTTTTTTGTAGCCCTTAAAACTCAATGCATTTTAGCCATTTTTTCGATTTGCTGTATTGTATTGCACAGGATTGTGCAATATAGACTGAATTTCATTTCATTTTAACCAACTATACAAACTTACTGAGCTAAAAAAAATTGAAATGCGTCACAGAGGCAAAGAAATAGCACAGATACACACAATCATGTTTTCAGTTGTTTCTGTGACCAAAACGATATTAAGCAACATGCTCATATTGGGAGTTGTACATTTTCGTGACGTCATTCCCACATTCCAGTATTTGTATTTATTTCCATTTATTTGTTGTAAAAGTAATGATACCTTTCGTTCAACCTGACATATCTGAAAACCCAAATGCACAGTGTGACGTCTGAAGCCTCTACGTTAACACACATCAGCAAGTCTTTCATATAAGAACAAATATATTGTTTTATTTATATATCGTCGTCGACCCATACCGTGTCCCCTAATTTGTGCTTGTTTGAGTTTTAAGGGGTTAAACTGAACATAACTACCTCTTCTTTCTTCTTTCTCTTAAGCTCCTCTTTGGCAGGGTCTGGTATCGGGATGTCCAGTGGAGCTCTGAGGACAGAAAGGTCTTCCAAAGCTAGTGACGCCTGAAGACAGACATTTCATCATCATGAATACCCATATTATTAATTATTGATTATTGATAAGGTGATAAACTGCATGTTTTATTTCTCTCTCTCTCTCTTTTTTCACGTTACCTGGAGCAGGTTGTCCATTTCTGCGATCTTCTGTGGGAAGAAAGTTGAGACGAGCTGCTCTGCCTGTGTGAGAGAGACAATGCTATAGAGTTACAGTAAACTACAACTCAGAGGGAGGGAAACAAGGTACAGAATCAGCACTTTACCTCTCTGGTGAGCTTCTTTGTAAATCCATCCACCTGTAAACAAACAAACAAACAAACTCTGACACATCAGCTTGCAAACACGCAGCAGCCGGGCTGGGACTTGGCTTCATGGCCTACAGCATGACACATGAAAACGCAGCACTCACCTCTTTTTTCGACGCAGGGCTCATGTCTAAAGACGTCATCGTGCTCGGGGTAGAGTTTCCTCACTGAACTGCAACGACTTTCACTTAAATCGAACCCGGCGAGTCGCTTTTACAAGCTCAGGACGGAGTAAAAGAGTTTCTTTCTGGGGAGGCGAGCAGAAGCGCCTGAGAGGTCCGAGGCTATAGAGAGTGAAAGTGAAAGTAAATCCGGAAAGATCCGGAATTCCCGAAAGCAGCCGCAGCAGCAGAAGCGGCGCACGCGCCCGCGCGCGAGGACCGCGCTGACTCAAGGTTCAAGATTAAAAAAACTTTATTAATCCCGGAGGGAAATTGCTTAATTGACGCACGCGTAATTTATAATTCAGAATCTATTATTTTACAAACTTTGCAGCTGTCAAATCACACAATCAGAACTGAACACGATCTACTGATTAATCCCCCATACTGATTAATACACATGCAGGTGTTATTTCGACATAAGAGCCACAACGCACTATACTGTACAGGTCCTTCTCAAAAAATTAGCATATTGTGATAAAGTTCATTATTTTCTGTAATGTACTGATAAACATTAGACTTTCATATATTTCAGATTCATTACACAACTGAAGTAGTTCAAGCCTTTTAATTATTTTAATATTGATTTTGTACCTCATGTTTATGTACAGCCGGGGGGCCAAAAGTTTTGAGAATGACACAAACATGGATTTCCACAACGTCTGCTGTTTCAGTGTTTTTAGATCTGTTTAACAGTGTTACTCTGGTATACTGAAGAATAATTTTATTGATAATTACATGGAGTCAGTGTTTGCAGTGTTGATCTCCCCCCCCAAGGCCTCTGTAATTTGCCCTGGCATGCTGTCAATCAACTTCTGGGCCATTCTTACATAATCAGTGCTTGGAGTTAGTTTGTCGCCTCTTGAGGGTTGACCACAAGTTCTCAATGGGATTAAGGTCTGGGGAGTTTCCTGCTCTGTAAAATCCAATTAGTAAACCTTACTTTTAAAAAAAAAAAAAAAAAAAAAAAAAACATGCAAACCGATTGCCTTAAAAATAACAATTAAAGTTAAATGGGAATAGTTTGTAGTATTAACAAACGGGTATCTAGTATTGTATACTTACAAGAGAGTTCCAGTAACTTAAAGCTACATTGTAGCATATACTTGATTGTTTACTTTAGATGTTCTCATCTTTAGTACAGGTTACTCAGAATTTCTATTTTTAACAACTATAGAATTTCAAGTGAAAGATACTTTGTATGGACTCCAAACTGCTGATTTGTGAGAGTTAAAATAACTTGACATTTTCTGCATTCAACTTAAATTTCTAAGTTAAATTTACTTCTAAAGCGACCCAGTTTACTTATTAAAACCACGCAAACCGATTGCCTTTTTAAAAAAAAAAAGAAAAAAAAAAAAAGCAAGCATTACTCCGATAACTTAAGTGCATCAATTGTTTATTACGTATAAAACACTGAGAAGTGGTTCGCAATTTCACAAGGAATCCACTTACATCTTGACAAATACTCTAAGGCAGTGACAGTTCAAGGGTCAATTTATTGTATTTTTTTTTTTCTTAAGAACTGACAGGCACGGTCCACTTATGTTTACATTGGGGTATAAAATTACTTCAAATATTAACTTTAGGTTTTATTTTTAACATTTTTTAAATAAAATACAAACCATTCAATTGTAAAATACATTTTAGAATTCTACATAAATTCTGACTAAAGGGGAAAAAAAAAAAAAAAAAAAAAAAAGACCCTGACCGTTGTTGACAGTGACAAACAGTTGTCACGATCGGGGTGTAGTGGCTGGTGTAGAACGCCGTGGGCAGAGAGAGCAGGCATAGAGGCAGAGGGGTTGTAAAAAAAAAAAAAAAAAAAAAAAAAAAAGTCTTTAATGAACAGGAAACACAAAGTATAAATAAAGACAAAGGAACAACCAAACAATACGCAACCCTGTGCTAACAAGGACTCTCTGGCAGGACACAGACTGAAAAAGACAAAAAACACGTCCTGTGGCGAGACAGGCAGAAGGAGGACAAACGCATAACAGAACACACAAACTATGCGTGACGCTAAAACTGGACACTAGGGGGAGACACAGAGACGGGACTAGGGCTAAAGACATGGCAGTCAGCTAGGCATGGCTTTTAGCTTAACATGGTTAAGATTGCTCTTAACCATGGCTGTCAGCTACACATACACCTAGCTAAACATGTCTTCAGCCCCATCATGCACTAACATACACTTACCCAATAGCTCAACACACACTAGGGAATGGGGGCACAGAAACAGACAGAGGATACCCAGTGGCTAGGCTAGGAAACATTCAAAGGCCAAGCTCACTGGGACAATAGGGAGACAGGAAACAATAGCTAGAGACACAAAGGGGCTATGGCTAGAAGCATGCTAGTTAACTCAACATAGATTTTAGCTAAACACACTCCTAGCCAAACACACACCTAGCTACTTACCTGACTCTAGCTAAACACACAAGAACACAGGAGGACAACAACCACAGTACTTACATACATTTAGGACAGGACTGAATCAGCTCCACTAACACAGACACACAGAACATAGACAGAAACATTGCCTATAAGAGAGCCCAAGTCAACACAACTTAAATCAAAGTATAAACTAAACACAAAAGAAAAGAAACCAAAACAGAACAAAATGCCCACACACTTGACAGTGGTAAAACCAAAAATGCTCGACCCAGTTTCCCAGTCTAAACAGCTATTTATAGATGGATTAATGGCTACCTCGGCTCAGGTGTGCACTCGCATCACCTGACCGAGGTGCCTGCTGGGTCAGCCAACAAAAACTACAAATAAAAAACAGCGACCTCTGGTGGTGGACCCTTACAGTTGTGACTTTAGCCTTATGGTGAGGAGCTCCACCATGCTGGAAAATGCACTGTTCATTATTAAACTGTTCTGTATGGTCAAACCTGTTAATTTTTGATGTTATGTATAATCATGTTTCATTTAGTCCCTTCATCCCCAGTAAAGGGCGATCTTAATGCTTCAGCATACCAAGACTTCTTGGACAATGCCATGATTCTATGCAACTTTGTGGTATCAGTCTGGGGAAAGCCCTTTTCTATTCAATTCAATTCAATAAAATTTTATTTGTATAGCGCTTTTAACAATTTACATTGTCACAAAGCAGCTTTACACAATCAAAAGAATTAAGTTTGTATGAAATGTGAATACAAGATGGCGCCGGTGAGGTCGGCTGCCGTCACGACTGCTCCGACCACCTTTTCTTTGTTTTTGTTTTTTAAGTTAGTTTTCAGCATTTGTAAATCGGCAAAATTACCACTATGGAGTACATTAGTTATGATAGAGACACTCTTGTTTCTATTGGTATACAACGTACTCACAATTAGAAGTTTTTAACCCCGGATTCGAGCTGGCCGAGTGAGATCCTGAGGGAAAACAAAGGACGCGACGCGAAGCGGCGGCCTCGAGGGAAACGAGCTGGCGTCAGGAACAGGCTGAGAGCCCGTGCACACCGCACACCTCTGCCTAGCATCCTACTCGCCAACGTCCAGTCACTGGAAAACAAACTTGATGACCTCAGGGCCAGGATAAAGTTCCAGAGAGACATTCGGGACTGCAATCTCCTCTGCTTCACCGAGACATGGCTGAACCCAGCGGTGCCGGACCACGCCATCCAGCCGGCCGAGTTCTTCTCGGTTCACCGCATGGACAGGACGCGGGATTTGGGGAAGTCAAGGAGAGGCGGCGTGTGTTTAATGGTGAACAGCAGCTGGTGCAACAGCGCGAGCGTTGTTCCTCTCACACGCTCCTGCACACCAAATCTGGAACTACTATCCATCATGTGTCGTCCTTTTTATCTACCTCGGGAGTTCACATCGGTCATAATCAGTGCCGTTTATATTCCACCACAAGCGGACACGGACACTGCCTTATGCGAGCTCATGAGGCACTCACACAGCAACAAACACAACACCGGGACGCTGCGCTTATTGTGGCGGGGACTTTAATAGTGCCAACCTCAAACGCGCAGCACCAAACTTTTATCAGCATATCACCTGCCCCACCAGGGGCGAAAGGACACTGGATCATTGTTACACAACGGTCAAGGACGGTTACAAGGCACAATCTTGCCCACCGTTTGGTAAATCCGACCACGCCGCCATCTTCCTCATGCCAAAATACAAACAAAGGCTGAAACACGAAGTTCCGGTTCAGAGGGAGGTCGCGCACTGGACGGACCAATCGGTGGCCGCGTTACAGGACGCACTTGATGACGCAGACTGGGACATGTTCAGAAACAGCTCCGATGGTGACAACAGCGTGTTTACGAAAGCGGTTGTGGGATTCATTGGGAAACTAGCGGACGATACCGTGGAGAAAAAGACTATTAAAACGTTTCCCAACCAGAAGCCGTGGGTGGATAAAACCATCCGCGACGCACTGAGATCTCGCACCGCTGCCTACAACACGGGACTCGCGTCGGGGGACATGGAACCATATAAGGCTGCGTCATACAGCGTCCGGAAGGCGGTAAAAGAGGCGAAGCAGCGCTACGGGAGGAAACTAGAGTCACAACTCCAACAGAGTGACTCAAGGAGCCTGTGGCAGGGATTAAGGACAATGACGGACTATAAAGCACCAACAACCGGTATGACGAACGCAGACGTGACTCTGGCAGATGAGCTGAACACTTTCTATGCTCGCTTCGAGGCTGCAGCTAAAGACGCTAGCGATGCTAATGCTAGTGGCGCTAACGGCTGCAGACAGGAAGTCACTGCCAGCACCGGAAGTGCGTTCATCATCACAGAGCATGACGTGAGGAGAGCCTTCAAGAGAGTGAACACCAGGAAAGCAGCAGGACCAGATGGCATCTCAGGCCGTATTCTCAGAGCCTGCGCAGACCAGCTAGCACCTGTGTTCACTGAGATATTCAACCTCTCTTTATCTCAGTCGGTGATCCCCACATGCTTCAAAGAGTCCATCATTGTTCCTGTCCCAAAGAAACCACATCCTGCTTCCCTCAATGACTATCGCCCTGCAGCCCTCATCTCAGTAGTGATGAAGTGCTTTGAACGCCTGGTCAGAGACTTCATCATTTCTTCACTACCCGACACACTCGACCCACTACAGTTCGCTTATCGTCCAAACCGTTCCACAGACGATGCCATCTCTCATCTACTCCACACATCTCTCACTCACCTGGACACTCGGAGGGGGAATTATGTTAAAATGCTCTTCATCGACTACAGCTCTGCATTCAATACCATAATTCCCTACACACTCACCACCAAGCTGGAGCACCTGGGACTCAGCTCATCTATGTGTCAGTGGATCTCCAACTTCCTAACTGACAGACCACAGGCAGTAAGGATGGGCAGACATGTCTCAGCCTCCATCACTCTCAGCACTGGAGCCCCCCAGGGGTGTGTTCTGAGCCCCCTGCTGTAATCTTTGTACACATATGACTGTGTGGCCACTACCAGCTCCACCACCATCATTAAGTTTGCTGGTGACACCGTCGTGGTGGGCCTGATCTCTGATAACAACGAGACGGCCTACCTGAAGGAGATTAGGAATCTGGAGAACTGGTGCCAGAGGAACAACCTCCTTCTAAACGTCAGTAAGTCAAAGGAGCTGATAGTGGACTTCAGCACTAAGCAGGAGAGGAACTACCAGACCCCCGTCATCAACGAGAGCCCAGTGGAGAGAGTGGACAGTTTCAAATACCTCGGTGTTCACATCACGCAGGACCTGTCATGGTCCTGTCACATCAACACCGTGGTGAAAAAGGCCCGGCAGCGTCTTTACCACCTCAGACACTTGAGAGACTTCCGACTGCCCTACAAGGTGCTCAGGAACTTTTACTCCTAAAGAGCATCCTGACGGGAAACATCTCAACCTGGTTCGGGAACAGCACCATGCAGGACAGACGAGCTCTACAGAGGGTGGTGCGATCAGCTGAACGCATCATCCGCACCGAGCTTCCTGACCTGCACTCAATCTACAGCAGGCGGTGCTGGACCAAGGCCAGAAAGATTGTGAAAACCTCAGCCATCCCAACAATGGACTGTTCTCTCTGTTGAGGTCAGGAAAGTGATTCCGCTCCCTGAAGGCCAACACAGAGAGACTAAGAAGGAGCTTCTTCCCACAGGCAATAAGGTCTCTCAATCACACCACCACACAGTACTGACACACATATGGTCTTTACACACATACACTGGACATTCTGGACATTCGTTTACACTAGTGGCCACTGCACAACTACACCTGGTGGTCACAAGTCACAAGTCACTTTAGATTAATCACTTTTTAAGCATTTTTTGCACGGCACTAGTCACTTTAAATATGTGAATTGCACAAACAGTGGACATTACATTACCATTACAACTACCATTCCATACAAAAATTACATAAATATACCTGCCCGTTGCTGCTCTTATTGTTTTATATTTCATTATACATTCTTCAAATATTTTCTATATTGTGTATTTTTGCTGTACAGTTATTTATTTATTTTATTTTTTTAACTTTAGTTTTATATTTTATTTTATTATTTCCTAGTTTTATGTACCCTATATTTTAATTCTCATATTAGTCTTTATTTTAGGTCATGAGCAGTTGCCTAAGCATTTCACTGCATATCGTACTGTGTATGACTGTGTATGTGACAAATAAAATTTGAATTTGAATTTGAATGTGTATGAATCAAAATGATATGATTGTGCCTGATGAGCAAGCCGAGGACGACGACGTTAGTGGCAAGGAAAAACTCCCTGAGATAGTAATAGGAAGAAATCTTGAGAGGAACCAGACTCAACAGGGAACCCATCCTCATTTGGGTGAAAACAGATAGCAGGGATTGATGTGCATAATATTATGCGAGACTGGAAGTTCAGTATAAGAGGAGATGTGTAAGATTAAAGTCCAGTTTGTTCCTGAAGGCTCAGGTAGGCTGTAAGAAATTCCAGTCCTGAACTATTGAGCGACTGAAGTCACAGGTCCTCAGAGAACAACTGTCTGCATCAGTCGAGGACAGGACCACCTTCATGGAAAAGTGGAACCAACCCCAAACCAGACATGGTTTGATGAGCTCGATGTGGAAGAACCCAACCATCCCCCAAACAGAGCCTTGACTTCAACCCCATCGAGCACCTTCGAGATGAACTGGAACAGAGATTGTGAGCCAGGCCTTCTTGTCCGACTTCAGTGTCTGACCTCAGAAATGCTCTACAGAATGAACGGGCATGAATTCCCACGGAAACACTCCAACATCTTGTGGAAGCTGTTATAACTGCAAAAGGGGGAACATCTCCATATTAAAGTTTATGTATTTGGATACAATGTCATTGCAGGTTTGGCCAAATACTTTTGTCCATATAGTATACAGGATGGAAAGAAAATTTAAATTTAACATTTTTGTTTTGTTTATTAATTTCAATATCTAAAAATTTAATCTAATGTTTTTGAGTGTTTTTTTTTTTTTGACAAGAGAGTGTAAGAGAAAAATACAGCCGAGTAAGGGAATCACAGTTTCTAGTAGGCTTGCCTCCACAGACATAAGAAATGGGGACAGAGGGTGTGTGGGGTCGGTGATTCAACAATAGATTTTATTTTATTGACAAGAAATTTGTTACACGTCCCGCTTTGACTTAAACAACCCTTGCATATTATTATCTCCTTATGTAATATATGTATACTGTATGAGTTACTTAGACTTGTAGGATTTTTGTAGAAGTTGTATACATGTAGGTATTTTTACAAATAAAGTAGTTAATATTATTTTCTACTGAGTAAGTTTTGTAGTAAAAAATAATCACAGTATTAGTTATTTCAGGCAAATGTTGCCTAAACTTTGCTAACATTATGATATGAAACATTGGATATGAAACAATATCCAACGTTCTGTAGGATAGCAACACAGCAACATAGGTTAAACATAAATGTGATACCCGCCTATTCTTCAAAATACAGAATGATGAGCGTACCATATCGGTTTAATACAGAATAGGTGTTTTAGTTTCCAATTATGCAACGATTCCGTACTTTTACCTGACGATTGCCAAGCCTGGTTTGTAGCTACTGTAACATACTGTATACAACAGGAAGTAATACACATAAAAACAGGAACATACATGCTATGAAAGCCTCAAATTCTGGGAAGCTACATCATTGGGGTCTTTATGGTTAGCTCACAGCCTCACATCAGATAATTCAGTGCATTCGGCAACGTAAAACAAGAGCAAGAGCAGTGAATTTAACCCTTCAAGCCCAATTAGCTACACAATTAAGAAAGTGATGAATAGTTTGAAGAGAAAGGGTTTTTTTTTAAATCTGGAAAGACCAGATAAAGAAACAAAGTTGGAGATTTATGAAAAACAGCAACATTTTGTGGTATGACCAAGTTGCGAAATCGACAATCCACCAAAAACATGAGAAAAAAAAAAACATTCTCTCCTCCTTTAAATTTTTTTTTCACCTAAATAAGCAAATCAGATCTTCTCCCCCAGTGATGGCAGGCCTTCATATATCAAGAGACTTACCCTGGGTCAACAGGCAAGGCTAGTGCTTAGCAGCTAACTGCTAATGGCTAACCTAGTCTTCTTTAGCTTAGGAAGGTCTAGATTAGCTGTTAGTGGTTAGCAGCTAATCGTTAACACGTAGCCTAGTCTTCTTCAGTTTCCGGTCCCTGCAGTAAATTTAAAGCCATAGACACAGAAACAGCGTGTTGGGAAAAGGAGTGAAACGTAAAGGAAATCAAGGATGCCAGAGATTGTTTATGCAAACATGTTCAAAAAGGAGTATGTGAACTTAAATTATGTCTGCTTCTGCCAAGGAGTTAGAATTGAGTCATGGTGTAATGTTCATGCGGGGTTATTATGTGATGATATGTAAATGCACATGGACATCTCTTTATGACCTAGAGGGTGAAACAACATTAAGACAGCAGCTGATAAAAGATGTTTTTAGTTATTTATTCAGCCAGGTCAAGTAAACACGTTTACAACAGTTTTGTAACTCTCTTAAACATTGGTCCAATGCCACTTAGATGCTCGTCACTGCTTATATCAAAGTAAACCTCTTGAAATCCATCAAGACAACATGGCACTAAGTTAAAGTCACTGAGACTTTGCTTCATGTGGCTGGTGTATATTACTGTTATTATTATTATTATTATAGAATTTCATTGCAGGACTGAAGACTGCAGCTAAAACAATAGGTCATTTCCGTCTACACAATACAACAAACATTTAAAAATAGTGTATTTTAAAAACATCATGTCTCTTTCCTTCAATCCCGAACTCTCTCCTCGAGCGCACGTAGCTCCGCCGCTACCTGCTCAGGTAGGTCAGCGCCCACCTGCTGGGTAAAGTAGGCCCTTATCTCCTGGGTTTCTTTTTGCCAGAAAGGTTTAGGAAGGTCGAAGAGCGCCTTCATGTCGACTTTCTGGTCCAGGCCTTCCATGTTGATGGCGCCCTCTTCAGGCAACCAGCCTACCATGCTCTTTTGGGCCGCTTCGTTTTCGCTTGTGCGCCCACAGCGACGGAAGATCCACTCAAGCACCCTGGAGTTCTCTCCGAACCCGGGCCACAGGAAGGAATTGGTCTGCGGATCTTTCCGGAACCAGTTGACGTGGAAGATCTTGGGGAGCTGCGTGGGTGCTTTTCTGGTCTCCATGCTCAGCCAGTGTTTCAGGTAGTCGCCGAAGTTGTAGCCAAAGAACGGGCGCATGGCGAAGGGGTCGTGCATGACGACTTTACCTGGATACACAAGATTCGATTTGGTGATTTTATTTATATTTATGCGAGAGTCTTGTGGAATGCAAGATTCTGATTGGCCAGGAGGTACAAGGTGTTTAAAAAAAAGAATAAAAGAATGTTAATAAAAAGTAGTATAAAGTTGGAGATACCTTTATGTTCTGCAGCTGCTGTAGATTCTGATCTCATGGCAGCACCAATGAACACTCCATGGCGCCAGTTAAATGATTCATACACCAGAGGCACTCCTGTGAAAAACAACAGATAAGTGCCATTACAGCGGAAGACATAATAAACCTTTAACCATAATAAACCTAGTGTTCGGATTCAAAAGTAATCACCCTCTGGTCTCCGGCCGCCAAATACGATGGCGTCGATCGGCACTCCTTCGTCACTCTCCCACATGGGGTCCATGATGGGACACTGACCCGCGGGGGTACAGAACCTGGAGTTCGGGTGTGCACAGGGTTTTGAATTACCTGTGAAAAAAGACCTATTTTATTCATCTGCTCACAAAGCAAGAACAGTGGATATAAACTGAATATAAACACAGATTAGCGGGACAGTTTTCTTTCACAATGGTTTTCCATTTGAGTTCTGTAGTTACCAGGCTTCCATAAATTTCCAAGCCAGTCGGTCAGAGAGATCCCAGGCGGCGGTGGTTCGAGACCCTCCCACCAAATGCCGCCGTCGCTCGTCTCGCCCACATTTGTGAATATTGTGTTCTTTGAAATGGTTGCCATGGCATGAGGGTTTGTCTTCAGTGAGGTTCCCGGGGCCACGCCGAAGAAGCCGTTCTCTGGGTTAATAGCCCTAAGTTTACCTGGAAAATAATAACATATCGTCTCGTCTCAATTTCAGGGGTTTTGCGGATAATATTAGCACGACGACAACGAAGAAACCTGAAACGATAATCTCTTACCCTGACTGTCGAACTTCATCCAGGCGATATCGTCTCCCACGCACTCAACCTTCCAACCCGGCAGCGTCGGTTTCATCATGGCCAGGTTGGTTTTCCCACAGGCGCTTGGGAAAGCTGCCGCAATGTACCGCTTCACCCCTTGAGGATTTGTGATTCCCAGAATCTAAACAGATAGAGAGAAAAAGTATATTGTCTGATTTGCAGATGTGGGAGGTAACTGAGGACATGTTCTTCATTACCATGTTTAAGTGAGTAAACTGTGGCTACTGTGAGCTAATACAGGACGTTTATTTTTACTCGAGTAATATTTGCCCTAAGGAATCTCTACATTAACACAAGTACAGAACTTGCATAATTTGTCCACTTCTGTTTTCTATGTATTTTAAAAAACAATTAAAATGGCTAATATGCATGGAAATGCTGTGTCATTTTTTTGTTTATTTTTTTTAGGTTTCAAACAAAGTAATTAACTTCCTTTCAATGCCAATCTTCTCAACCACACTCCAATCCAATAGGTGGCAGTATTGCAACTTTCAACTGCTCCAAAAACTCACAGAAGCGATACTCTTGCAAAAGGCAGAAGTTCTTTTACCAGCATATGTTCAGCTAGCCAGCCTTCATCCTTGGCAATGCGAGAGGCAATACGAAGAGCAAAACATTTCTTTCCCAGAAGCGAATTTCCGCCGTAACCACTTCCGAAAGACAGGATCTGCCTGCTATCTGGGAGATGTGAGATCAGCACCTTTTCTGGATTGCAAGGCCACTGGTTTATCAATGGAGCTGAAAAACAAAAGAAAACGGAATTAAATAAAAAAACAAGATGGTGACTTGCGAATTTGCAGGTCAAACGTCATCTAGATAAAGTGAAAAGATCCGCTACCAAGGTAGAAACATATGTTGTACTAAATGCTCGGTACCTTTAAGCGGCAGAGGTCGCCCTAACGAGTGCTGGCAGCGAACGAACTCCGCCCCCTCCGCAAGTTTCTCCATGACTGGCGTGCCCATGCGGGTCATTACACCCATGCTGGCCACCACGTACGGAGAATCCGTCACCTGGACGCCGAACTTAGCTAGAGAGGAGTTCACCGGACCCATGCTGAAGGGGATGACGTACATCGTCCGTCCTGGGGTGGGACAAAGACAGTAAACAAACCAAAGTAAATTAAGTGGAATTGCAGAGGTTTTGTCTCTAACATCTGGTTGTCTGAGAGTTTACACATTAACCAAAGGCCAAAGTAGTAAGTGCAGCGTTTATTACAGAGATATAATATCATGTAAAGCCAGAGGTGAGCAAAGTACACACATCCTGTACGTGAGTAAAAGTAGAGATTACCTTGGGTGAATATTACTCAAGTAAAAGTACATTTACATATGTACTTGAGTAAAAGTACAGAAGAACTCAACTTCAAGTTTACTAATGTAGCAAAAGTTCAGGACTTGTATGAGCTCACAGTAGGGCTGGGAGTCGACAGTCACCACCCGATACGATATTATCACGATACCTCTGTGCTGATTCTATAAGTATCACAATTTTATAAATATTCAAATTTGATATTACATTTTTTCCAGATTTTGTTACAAATTAAACAATTTAAACCTTTAAACTTCAACTTAGCAAATAATTCTCTCCTACCACATGGGATGAAAATGTGTCAATAGTTCAGAGTGCGCATTTATAGCCTAATTAGCACTAATGAATGGGTTTCTGTTGTGTCACTCGGAAGCTTCTGCGGTCGGTCCAGAACCATTTATATTTCTGTGGCTGATCACCTGTCGCTCTTATGAACTAAAGTGCTAAAGAAAAGCACAAACAAAAGCAAAATGGTCCTCACACACAAACCTCACACACACACACACCTGCCATGCTCGCAGGAAAGCGCTCCTCTCTGGCTTTCTGGAAGTCTCTCTCGCTCATCCAGCTGCCCAGTTGACTCTTGGCGCCGTCGCTGGGAATGGGAACCGTGTCCCTCTGATTTTTAGTGACGATCACCGTCTTGCTCTCAACACGAGCCACGTCTTTAGGGTCAGTACGAGCCAGCCAGCTGGACAACACACACAGCACAAGAGCAGCGTTATCGTATCACATCAGAATGCTCTGCGAGGCGTTGTGAGGAGTCTGGCCTTCCTGCTCCCTCAGCAATTCCTTAACCTCTGGATCCGCTGTTATCGAACAAAGTGCAGAAGTTGCATCACTCACCAGTTCTCATACTTGGGCAGTTTTTTAATCATGCCTTCTTTCTCCAAACCAGCCAGAATGTTGGCGTTCTCCTGAGGCGTGCCGGTCACCACGTGCACTTTAGCGGGTTTGCACTCCGCCACGGCTTCGGAGACGAACTCGGCCACGGCTTTGGGCAGAGACTGGACGGAGGCCAGCGAGCGGACTCCGACTGCTGCACCCAAGACATCCCACCTCGAGATACACACACAAACATGTTAGCAGAGTCTCACACACACCAGCATCGTAACACGAAGAAATCAACCTGCAGAGAGATCAAAGGTATCGGTTTAGTCATAGTCTGAGTTTTAGCATTATAGTTTTTCTCAGTTGCTTTTTGGATCAGAGCTGAAAACTTCATGTCATCTTGTCACTCATGCACATCACAAAAACAGTTTCTCATTATTTTCAACAAATTACAAATGCTTTGGGACGTTCATGCAAATGTCTGGTGTCATAACATGTTAATTAAAATGTATTACACAGCTTCATTGGTGATTAAACATAGAGGTGTTAGTTCATGGTGCACATCATCACATGCAAAATGGTGGAACCAGGTGTCGCAATCTGTTAAGACATTTCTATTGGATTTTTTTCTTCTTCTGTGAACATATCGTGTGTTGATGAGCTGCTCTCAGGTGAATCTTGACTTCACCAATGGAGAGGAATGTTGAAGGCAATAATGAAACAATTCTCTGAAACAGCAGGCTGCCATTGATGCAGCGTGAGCACGTCAGAGAAACACTTCCAAAGGTTCTTTCAGTGCTTTATTGTGATGGAAGAGAGCCTGTGGCCTGACAGACAGGAATGTCAGGAGCTACAGAAAGACATTCTGTGCCGCAGGTACATGGGGGGAGGGGGAGGCTCGTCCTTTTGTGCTGTCTTGTCTTTTTTCTTTCCTGTATGGCAGTGATATTGTCTATTAGCTGTAGGTTTGATCAGAAAATACACAGTCAAAGTCTGGACACAAGTTTGGATTATCTGAAACAATACTGGATTCTTTTTTTTCAATGAACAATGAAATAATACATGTGGCATTCGGTAATTAAGTTACAACAACAATCAGTTATTGTAAAAAAGAAAAAAAGAAAGAAGGAAAACTGTGAAACCAATTAAAGTAGATAGATAGATAGATAGATAGATAGATAGATAGATAGATAGATAGATAGATAGGTTATTGAAACACATAAACAGCACCTCAGATTAGAGGCCATTCAAGTAGAATAGAAGGCGTGTCCAAACTTCTGACTGTGTGTGTGTGCTTTCACTGTTGTACTGTAAGGATGACTAATCACTTTGACACTAACCTGTTGGTTAACAGACACAGCAGGACTGACGGTCCTGACGGTTCGCTGATATAAACACTTACAGACTAACTGTTCTGAACGTGAAGTCGCGTGCAGTTGATGATCCCTTGTGTTTTGAGAAACGCATGCACAGTTGTTCGAACATTAGGGAATAAATTAAGAGGAGAAACGCTCCAAAGCCACTGAGAAAAACTGTACTATGAATATATGACTAATAATGAACAGAATATCAAGCATTAGGGCTTAAACATGGTGTTTAATAATTAATATGCACAGTCAGTGTACCCTGCCTCGTGCCCTGAGTCCCCTGGGACAGGCTCCAGGCTTCCTGCGTCCCTGTACAGGATAAGTGGTATAGAGAGTGAGTGAGTGAAAGAGATACTCTGAAATAAATATAAAAGTTACAGAGTGAAAGTCATGCCATTAGTGGAGAGCCATCAACCAACACCAAGTCTTTCATATACGAGGGTCACTACAGGCTCGTCTCTCCAGTGCAATTATTCATGCACACACACACACACACACACACACACGCGCACGCACACACACACACACACACACACACACATATACACTGACAGAAGAACTGAACTGTACACATTTCTTGGCTCAGTTCCAAGAACAGTCTTACCCAACACTTAGAAATATTTAGACAGCCATGTTGCACACAGTGTGTACGCACGTCCAGTCCCATCCCACAGGAGAGGCTGACACCGCAGGACGGGGAGAGGGGGAAAGAATCAAAGCATGGATGAATGATTGGAAAGAATGAAAGAACGAAATCAACAAAGAAAGAAAGAAAAGAAAGAAAGACAGGAAAAAAAATAAAACAATGTAAGGAAAAAAACTGAAAAATTAAAGAAAGAAAGAAAGACACAAAGGCAGAGATAAAAAAGAAAGAAAGAAGAAAGAAAGAAGGAAAGTAGAGAGAAAAAAAGTAAAAAGGTATCAAAAAGGAAAGAAACAAACAAACAAAAAAGGAAAAAATAAAAATAAAACAATGTAAGAAAAAAACTAAAAAATAAAACAAACAAACAAACAAAAACAGAAATAAAAGAAAAAAGAAAAAAAGAAAGAAGGAAAGAAATAAAACAAAAAGAAGAAAGAAAGGTATCGATAAGGTGTAAACTTTCAGAAAAAGAAAAAAGGAAAAACAATGAAAGAAAAAGAACTAAAATTGACAAAGAAAGAAAAAAGAAAACAGATAAACAAAAAAAGACAGGTGGAAATTTTATATAAAATATAAAAAAGTGGATAGATAGATAGATAGATAGATAGATAGATAGATAGATAGAAAAAATAAATAAAAGAAAAACTTTTTTCTTTATTTCAATTTTATTCATAATTAAATTAAAAACAGAAGAAAAAAGGAACAATAGAAGGAATACAGAAGCAGAAAACAAAAGACAAGGTTTTGAAAAAACAAAGAAAGAAATAATACAGAGATTAAGAGTTAAACGAGTGTTGGGTCAGTGAGCGCTCTGGCTGATGATGTAATCAGGTGTTCTAGTGACCCTGACTGATCTTTCTGTCTTTCATCATCCCTTCTTCTTTTTTTTTTTTGACACTGATGACGAGCATCTCTTCATCTCTCTGAAAGTATAAGATTCTTTGTGGATTTCACCGGGAGCAGACGTCACTACTGATGTCATCACTGACCATCCCTCAGTCCAAACCTATTTACACATCTCTCCCTCTCTTTATCTCTCTCTACCTCTCATTAACTCCTACTGAGATCTTCTGAGCTTTGCTCTTTCTCCTTTCTTAGAAACCAAAACCACACCCCCTTTAGTGAAACTGTCCAATCAGGTAAGCTGAAGGGCAGACACCCACTCCGCCCCACTCTCCATGCGTTAACAATCACTCTATCTCTCACTCTCTCCCTTACACACACACACACACACATGCACGCACAGAGTTAATGTGTAATGAATTATCTTGTCCTGTCCCTTGGTACATACACACAGGACCATACACACACACACACACACACACACACACACACAACAGGATTTAGCAAAAGTGTACAATATGTGTAGTCTAATAAGATGGAAGGAAGGAATAAAGATCTGAAAACTTAAAAAAGAAAGAAGAAGAAGACAGAAATAGATGGAAAAATAAAAATAGTAGAAATCAGAGAGTTTCTGAGAAAAGAAATGTGGAATAAAGGGTAAGATGAAAGAGGATGAGTAATTATCAGCTGCACCACCCGAGCGCTTTAACACATCGAGCTGCGAGACTCCTTTTCTTTTTAACGTCCCGTCCGGATAAACGTTATCGCCCATCGTCACTGAATTATCATTTTTAGATTCACATATAAAAAGTGTGCAGTGTTGTACAACATCCTGCATAGTACGATCAGTGTGTTTGCTCTCTGTAGGTGCACAAACACACGCGCACACACACACACACACACTCCCTCACAGGGTGTGTAGACCCAGAGCACTTCCTAACACCTCAGCATAAGCTCATAAACTACACAGACTATGAGACATACAGCTTGTCAGAAGTTGCCTTGAGGGGGTGTTGCCCACAGCTGGGTGCAGGGCCGAGACAGAGGCCACGTTTGGCAGCACTGTAATCTTCATGGGGACCAGAACTCCAGAATCCACCCCAAGCACAAACCCCTCCCACCCCCCACCCACATGCACGTATACACACACAAACCCCAAGAGCCAAAGGCCTGAGGTGGTCCTGTTAAGTCCATCATCATCAAATAAAACAAATAAATAAATAGATTGATTGATTGATAAAATAAAAATACAGTAAATAAATAAAATGATTAAAAAAAAACAATTAAAGTACATAACAATAAATAAAAAACATACATTAAATACAATAAAATAAAATAAAATAAAAAGGTTAAATGCACGACCACACGACTAGATACATTTTATTTTTATTTTTTTAATTAAAAAGAAACAGTAAAGTTCACTGGCGCAAATTGATTTGCTAAAAAAATGAAAAAAGAATAAATAAATGAGAAGAACATCATGGGAACAGGTTTATTTTATAAGAGTTGTCAGATGCATTTAAATAAAATAATTGTTTTAAATAAACGAATGGCCAAGAATGAATAAATTATTTAAGTTTGGTAAAAAAAAAAAAAAAAAAAAAAAAACACACACACATACACAAACACACACACCCACCATCATGGAAGCATTAAATGCATTTTAAAGGGGAAAACAGTTTACCAAGAACAAAACAGGACAACTTTATGTTTCTTTAGTTACTCAGTAACTACAAAACTTATGAAGCAACACTTCAGCTATGCATACAAAACAACAATAATAACATGAATATGCAATAACAACAATAACAATATTAATAATAATAATAATAATATTAATAATCGAGCATTTTAAGGAAAACAACTCACCTTTTGAGGGTCCCGACCAACAGGGACGACATGTTGGGAGTGTGTTAGAGCCTCTCTCACACACACACACACACAGCTGATAAAATGAAGCTTCCTGAGTGCGGAGGTGACCGCGCGAGCTCTGGATCCTCAGCTTCTTGCTCCGCTCATATATATTTATATATACTTACGTGCGCGCGAGTGTGTGAGTTTGCGCGTGCGCGCGCGTGTGTCCCCCCCCCCTACACAGTCAGCAGTCCAAACGGTTAGAGACCCTTGCACTCTGCACGCGTCCTGTAGTCGCACACGTACACACACACACACACACACACTGACACGTCCTCCTCTCTGATGTAAAGTTCGCGCGCACTTCTTTAACGCCGGACGGGAGTTCGCGCGTGCGCTGCTCTCGAGTTGCGAGCACGAGCCAGGCTCGAGAAGCTGTCTCTCTCCCCCCTCTCTCGGCTTTAGAGTGGACTTCCTCCTCCGCCACGCGCGGGCCCGGTGCTGAGCTCCGCTGGCTGACGCAAGCTCCATGCTGTAGTTCCTGGAGGTGTAGCCCTGCTGCTCGTTACGTAGAAGTTTGTTTTGTTTTTTTCATCTCGTTCATCTCAGATTTCAGTACGAGATGCCCGAGGCGGAAAATCAGTGACACACACACACAAGTGCCATCTCATTTTACAGTAAAAGTTCAGGAAATCACTTCATCCAGGCTGTATACGAGAATGTAGAAATAATTATAATAATAAAACGACTTAACCTCTGCATGTCCGCCATTTTGTTTAACTCGTATTGCACATTTCTTATTCATTCTAGAAATCCCCAATATGTTGTGCCACACTGTACATTTCTTACCTGATATCTGTCATTTTGTTTAAATCTACTCTTTCTTTACACAAATACTCAATACGTCTGCCATATTAGGCGGCACGGTGGCGTAGTGCTTAGCGCTGTCAGTTTGCACCTCCATCGTCCGGGTCCGACTCTCCCATCGGGGGTCTGTGTGCATGGAGTTTGCATGTTCTCTTCCCCGCTTGCTGGGTTTCCTTCGGGTAATCTGGTTTCCTCCTACCGTCCAAAGACATGCAGATTTGGCTGATTGGCATTGCCCGTAGTGTGTGTATATGTGTGTGCCCTACGCTGGATTGGCACCCCGTCCAGGATGTCCTAAGTTTCCTGAGATAGGCTCCAGGCCTCCACTGACTTTGATGATGAGTGAGTGAGTCATACAGTATGTCCACCATATTATTGTGTGAACTTCTTATTCAACATCCTTCTTTACAAATATGCCTGACATCTTGTTTAAGATTGCGTTACATTCATTCATTGCCTATACCACTTTATCCTGTATACTGGGCCGCGAGGGTATCCCAGGACACCACTCACATTCTTACTCAGTCTTTACAAAACATGTTAATTATGTCCAATGTTGTTCGCATTCTGTCACACCAGTATTCTGGAATTTCCTTCAGGATTCATACAGTATCTAGATATTTCTATTTTTAATTGCCCTTTTCCATATTTCCTACTTGATATCCTTGTTCAAAGAAATGATGCTCAAAAATCTTGTGTTTCTTGTCACAGTATAAAATACTAAAAATACATCAACACCTTGATTTAACTAACCAAACTAGTAAGAGCCTTTGTAATTATAATTACGTTGTGTGGACAAAAAATGAAGTCAGCTGCAGACCTGAATGTACTGAATGACCAGGTTTTTCCTGAAGATGCCAGGATTCATCGCACTTAAATTGTTAAAGAGAGCATGAGACATCATTTTCACATATGGATTGGCCACTAACATGGATTGGCCAAAAACCTTAAACCCGCTAAGAATCTTTGGGATGTGCTGGAGAAAGCTTTACTCTTCAATCATGACTTCAATCATCATCAATACAAGCTCTTGAAGAGAAACGAATGATGGAAATAAATGCTGGTCTTCGCATTACCTCATTGAAACGCGTGCCATAATAAAAGCAAAAGACGATCCAACAGTCCACGATATTAGTATGTGACTTTTTTTGTATAGCGTATATAAACAGGGCGTCACAAGTCAAACAAAACCGCAAACATATCATGTTATGTGAGCACCTGCCTTTGTTTTGATTTAATAGTATGTACAGATTGTCGTGCAAATTTAGCAAAATGTAGGACACATTGAGTATTTTCACAAATACGTTTTTGCTTATTTTTGCTTGTTTAAGCACTAATTTAACATTCTGGTTAGGAATAAATTAGTGTTCTCTGAGTCTCTGCTAGTATCTTGTTGATCTCATGAAGTTAATAAGATAGAGAAAAAAAACACAGCTAGCTTTTATTGAGAAAAAGCAAAGCATAAAAATTCCTTTGAACTACGGATGTCGCAAAACATAACAAGGCTCTGCTGACACTGGAGACTCCTTCCATGATTGGTAGCTCAATAAACATCGCAGAAAACTTCAACATTTCTTTCTTTAATAATAATAATAGCACATTTGTTAGTAGATTACATGACGCATTCACAGAATGAATAAGTTGTTACTAAGGAAACGTATTGATAACTTACTGTAAAATGGGTATTCGTTTCACACCTGGAACTACTGGTAGCAGCTGGTAATGGAATAAGAATTAACACTGATTTTATACGATGCAAAAATTATTTTATGAAATATCCCACAGGTACATTTCGTTTCCATGATGGTTATGATTACAGTGTGAAAAATTCATGAAATGTGACAGCAGAGACCCAGGAACGGAGTATACAGAACACAACTGGACAATCCTTAACATCAAACACACTTAATTCATAGTTGAATTATATAATGATTCGTTTTGGCACAAGGACTCACATCCTGCTAACATAAAAAAATGCAAATCTGCTTCAGTTCCAGCTTTTAATGTTCCAAAATAGAAACAAAGGACACGACAGAGCAGCAGCGCAGGCTTTACCCGGCCTGAAAAACGTGTTTAACTTGATTACACTCCTTCAGTAGCTTCATTCCTGTATAAACACTACCCTTACTCACTACATCTGCCCGACCTTTCACTAAGTAAAGAATTAGACAAACTCCATGTGTCATTTTTTACATAAGGGTTTTAGATGTACGTTTAATTTAACCTTTTTTAAAAAACATACAGTATATTAATGTGATTGTTTTTACACAATTATTTTAATCAAAATAATATTTTTTCCTGATTCATGTGATTTAAAAAAAAAAACTTAACTTCACATTCATGATTTAATGTTTGTCAATTCATTCATTTTTACATGATTTTAATACACAATACATTTGTCAAATAATTTTTTGAAAAATGACATCATCTCATCTTACATTATCCTTTTATTAATAAAAAATGTGTTTATTTACAGATAAAAGTCCAAATAATTTATTTCTTTTTTTACTTATGAATAAAAAAGTGCATTAATGAACGAATCATGTTGTCTCCATGTTACACCTTCATTTTTTTATAGTTCATAATCAATATTAATACACCTATATTAGGCAATAGTCTTAATGATAAGTCGCCTCTTGTGTAGATTTCCATGTGTTAGTAGTCACACTGATCTACGTAAACGGTTCTGAGTATGTAGTAGTGATAGTACTGTGTTTAATCAGCAGCAACCTTTGAGCTCAGTGTGTGTGTGTGTGTGTGTGTGTGTGTGTGATTTAACGTGCGACATGTCTCTGATCATTGTTATCAGAGTCGACTGATAAGAATTAGACTTACATTTAAGCCAATCTTCATCACTTGATGTTCTTAGATAACACACAAGTCCCTTTTCGGATAAACATTAGAAGTGTGTATCAGAGGTAAACTGCTGACTCGATTCGATTTTGAAGCGCTGCCATTTTCAATAGACTGTCCCGTGACGTCACTCGCAACCGGACGCAGGTTTAAGTCCACAAGATCACGTGGTTACGGACATAGATCTGTGGTTGAAAAGTAAGCAGTAAGATGATGGGAAAAAATTAAGATAAATGATATCTAAATGATAATATCAACGATTATATAAATTATAATTTTGTAGAAAGTTAAGTTGCTATGCTTTAGGAGGTCATGGAAGGTCTTTTCTCCACTTTTGGTACTATTACAGCTGAGTACATAAAAGCCACACTCTTCTGTGTGGTTAAATTAACTATGCTTTCAGGAAGACCAGCCGGCTAAACCGCAGTATGGAAATGAAAAACAATAGTTCCTGAACAGAGGATGAGGTGGAATGTCTGATAGCACTTTGGGGAGTGGTGGTGGTGGTGTGGGGGCGCATCTGTACAGGCAAAGCTGGAAGGGATGAAAGATTGTCACTTTGGGTTTAAGGGTAAGGGCCTTGCTCAAGGGTTTAAGAGTGGCAGCTTGGCTTGATTCCTGTTCAGACAGCAGCCCAATCCGATCATTTTAACATTAGTCTGGACACTCCAGTCGTAAAGATGTGAAGGAAATCAGATTTGACTTAACATGGTCTAGATGTCATGTCTCTCGTAAAACCGATCACCGTATTCTTTCCCCGCCATTCTTCAGCTCCACACTCCAGTCCAGTAGGTGGCGGTGTTGCACAAACCTCTCCACAAACTCAAAAGAAGAAGTGAAACTATTCTTCTGTTTGCGGAAGAATTTATTTTATTTTTTCTGCAAAGCTATGATATATAAAGAATTTGTTGATTTTATATAAATTACCTTATTGGTATATAATAAGTATAATAAATATAGTATTTTATATAATTTACAGAAATATTTTAAAAACTAAGCAATTGATGCAACTAATTGAACCAACAGAAAACTGATTAAATTGCATAAATGGTTAAAATCACACAACTCGATGTTACTCCGATTGCGTGTGTGTGTGTGTGTGTGTGTGTGTGTGGGCTGTTATCAGAGAAATTCGTTTACATTGTCCAGGCATGTCTGTGAAGATTCTCAGTCATCCAGGTGAGGTTATCTGGAAGTTGAGTCATGTCAACTGGACGACTTCTCAGTTTAATAAAAACGCTCACCCAAGTAGCTTCTTTAGTCTGACTGAAGAAGACTGAAGATCCATTCTGACTGAAGAAGCTACTTGGATGAGCAGTGAAACGTTTCTACTAAACTAACAAGTCGCAGACACGACTCAACTTCCAGATTGTCCAGGCTTGTTTTTTTGTTTCATCACTGTGTCCTGAGCGTGCCATGGACTCTGTAACTTGTCGCTAAACAAGAATTCTTGTAGCGTCTGAAACTCTCACCACATTTATGATGATCAGACCACCAGTGTCAGTGTCTACAACACCTAGAAATAAAATAATAATTTAAGAAACAAGTGATCAAAGGGTTTATTTATTTTATTTATTATTTAATTTAAATCAAGTCCAAAAGTACAAGGAGAGGGGAATGTAGCAGTGATTGTGCTCGGTTGAAAGGTAAGGTAGTGTACAGTCAAGAACCCGGACACACTCTTCCGTCTGGTCTCTTATCCTTCACCCGGTCAGGACCGAAAACTAAAACCGGAGGAGAGGCGGGAGGGAGGGGAAATGTGATTATTATCTTTTTTTTCTTTTAAATAAAGGACAATCAAGGATGGAAAAAAAATGATCTTCCCAACCTGATACAGGTTACAATGCCGTTCCTGCTAAGCCACACACACACACACACACAAACACACACAAGCATACCAGGGCTTCTTCATGATTTGGACAGAACGAACGTGCACCCGTAGAGAAGAACGTCTGGCCCCGTGTTCTACACGCCTCAAACGCCAGTGGTGGATTTTTTTTATACAGTTATTGTCGTAAACCAAACAATCCTGCTCGCAAATACTGCTTTACACACACCCTGTCAGGACACACAACTCACTCTCTCTCTCTCTCTCACACACAAACATACAGACACCGTGACTGCTAACAAACCGCTCTGATTAAACATCGTTTTGTCGTTAGCCGTATCTGGTATCGTGCCAAGTAGCAGGCTTAGCGATCATTGATCATGTGACGTACAGATCAGACGACACACTAAAGAAACAGACTTATAAATGTCAGAGAGTACTTCTTCATACTTTCTCAAAAGGACAGAGCAGTATCGTCATGCACGTCGCAAAACCATTCCTCCTCCGCTGTCTGAAATCAACTTAAAAAAAAAAAAAAAAAGAATTATTCTGACCGGAGGAGCAGAGTGCGTGTGTGTGTGTGTGTGTGTGTGTGCGTGTGAGAATGAGAGAGACAGTGAGAGAGAGATGGAGAGAAAGGCACGCCGGGGTCCGTTCTCATTCTGAGCTTTAGAGATACACATTCGAGACGACACCACTGAAGCCGCCGCCCCTATACGTTACCCTCTCTTCGACTGACCTTAAACAAATAAATAATGTTACACGAATCCGACAAGCTGACCTGTTAACAATGAAAAGCGGCTTAGCTAGCAGTAAACTACATGCATGCGCAAGCTAACATCTCTCTCTCTCACGTGTTTCTAGAAGATGAAATGAAATGTCACGTAACACTAAAACTACACCCCACCCCAAAGACCCTGGTGGTGGCGGTGTACATAAAGGGCGTCATCACGTATCTCTGCCCCTCCGCGTTCATACTAGCACGTTTGAGTTTCTTGTAGGCGTGGCCTGACCTGCATACTTTATAACTGTTTCGAAAGGGAACTCGAAAGGTTTGCGTGCTCATCCGTGTTAAAAACCGTCCGTTAGATTTTAGCGTCAAATTCAGAAAGCAAGATAACTGTACAAGTCAGGTAGGAACTGAAGGTATGAGTGAAGAACGCCGGACCAACACGTGAGACACGGGACCGGGCGACGCGTCACGTGCAAACGTGAAATAAGCAGCCGCGGGACACTTGCTAGAATGAACGCAGGGTAAGAACGTGTATATCTATGGTCCAAGCAGACACACACATTCTCTCTCTCTCTCATACACACACTTTAAGTAAACTCTTGCACATTTTCTCAGTCTCTCACACACACACACACACACGCACGCACATACACACACACACACACACACACACACACACACACACACACACACACACACAGGAGGCAGTGAAGCCTAAACCCTTATGAAGGACTTCAGAGCGTTGAGGTTTGTGCTGAATGGGGCATTCGAGTCTAACACACACAGACACACACACACACACACACACAAACGTTGGTAAAATGACACACACACACTCACTCTTGCTCTCTGTGGGGATAAAAATATACTGAGACCATTCAAGGTTTAGGCAAGGGCAACACCTCCCTCTCTCTCACACACACACGCGCGCGCACACACACACTGGTCTGAGGAAGGGTGGAATGGTTCATTTCTGGTTCTTCAGCTGGTTGGAGAGCCAGTCGAGGCCCTCGTACAGGCCGTCCCCGCTGGTCGCGCACGTGGCCTGGATGTACCAGTTGCGGTGGCGCAGCGCGTGAAGCCCAAGCTTGTCCGTGATCTCGGCCGCGTTCATCGCATTGGGCAGGTCCTAAACAACACCAACGACAGCAGGCGGTACGTCATCATAATGCTAATATTTATCATTGCTACAGCATAAATTTGTGAGAAAGTGCATTTAATACACGTGAAGGTAGCTTAAAACAATCAATTAAAACCAGTAAAAGGTGATTCAGTCACAGAATGCAGAATTCAGTCACCTGCTTGTTTGCGAAAACGAGGAGAACAGCATCGCGCAGTTCGTCTTCCGCCAGCATCCGTGTCAGCTCCTCCCTCGCTTCGTTTACTCGCTCTCTGTCATTGCTGTCCACCACAAAGATCAATCCTGAGAGACAGACAGACAGGACTGGCATGACGACTGATGTTTTAAAAATCTCAAAAGCATGTGATTTCTCCTAAGATAATCACAAACTGCAACCGCATCACTGTCATGGGTTAATTTTTTTCACTAAGAGAAACATGAAACTAAATAAAAGGAAAATGATGCATCATGACAAAATAAAGGAAGTATAAATTATTTTTAATAGAAATGCGGAAAAAGAATAACATTCAGATATGAATCGCAAATTCTTTTGAGCGCTGATTCATCTATTGCCACATATGACCTCCACATGAACATCATCTTTTTTTCCCCCGTTTAGTTTTTACACCTATAACAGAAATTCACCGGTCGATCAGCCTGTGACCAAACCTGACTGGATACACCTACTCTTAATGGTGCAACAGAAAGGCATTTTTATGACGTCTCATTATCAAGTTGCAAAAGTTGGTTAGCACCATCGCCTTCAACCTCCAGGGTTGAGGGTTCGATTCCCACCTCAGGGTCGGTGTACGTGGAGTTTACATGTGCATTTCCTGTGGATTAACCAGGTTTTCTCCCACAGTTCAAAAACATGCAGATTAGGCTAACTGCCTGTAGTGCGTGTGTGCGTGTGCCCTGAGCACTATAGAAGATGAATAAGTGAAGTTGTTAAGGTAGAAAACTTTGGCATTTTTAAAAAAAACATTTTAAAGATTTTACGTCTTAAGGTGGTAACAAAAAACATCATCAATCAACAAACAGTGATGGATCGAGGCAATTCCCATCCCTATTGCTTAGAGAAACTTTAATTTTTTTTTAAACCCTCATGTGTGATACTTAATAATGTGTCAATTTAATTAAACCTCCAGATTATATCATCACCATTAATTTAAAGATTTTTTTTTAACTCACACTCTGTAATTGATGTGTACTCGACTGAACTAATCCCAGGTGAATTAAATAACACGCTTTAATTCCAATGACTTTCATTTGTGGCGAGATGCAAAACAGCTACAAAAACAAACAAACAAACAAAAAAGTGTTCTTGGCAGTTTATAGGAAAGTGTATGTTTGTTACCTTGTGTGTTCTGAAAGTAGTGTCTCCACAGGGGTCTGATTTTGTCCTGACCGCCCACGTCCCACACTGTGAAACTGATATTCTTATACTCCACCGTCTCCACGTTAAAACCTGCAGCACAAAAACACACAAACATGACTGTTGACATAAAGGTCATAACTTCATTCACAAAACAGTTTTTATCTAATTGCTATGCATGTGTGTGTATATACACATGTATGTAATGCTTCACTTCAGGACATGCTGCCCTTAGAAGAAATTATCTTTTTAAAACTAAGGGTGGGGCAAAGAACTCTAACCTGCACACACGGCACAAGCCAAAAAATAAATGTTTGTACAAGCATAGTTGCTTCCTTTTGTTCACACACAGAGTCAATTTTACATTCTGACTCCAGACACACCCTCGAGCCAGACCAAGACGCACAACAGGAAAGACAAAATTTCGATTATAGGTCGTGCTCTACTACTACTTATAATAATGCTCTGCAATAACAACACGGATTCTCACGTCTCAAGAGAAGTCCTTTAAAACCCCGGCCCTGTTATTTAAAACAAGAAAGGGCACTTAAAACCTTTCTACTTTCCTCAGGTATTTAACCCCAGTTCTGTATCATTTTGTTTTATTGCACCGTGATAAAACTTCACGGGTTCACAAGACTCAGACCGCTGTTCCCACCTATCCTGAGTTTCAGGGCGTTTTCACGTCAGGAACGAATGATTCGTACCGTGCTCAGGAACGATTGTTCACGTTGCTCTTTGTGCTCCATACACTTGCATTTTTACAATACATCACCGATGAGACAGCAGGTGGTAATATGCACCTACTTGGTTTCTGAGCCACCATTAAACACAAGAAAAAGATAACGAGGACGTTACTATTCGTACTGGCTGTGTGGGTTAGAGGAGACTGATGGCACGAATGATGTCGCATCTAAACAGCAATTTACTATAATTCTCAAATACGATTGGCTTCCATATTTGATTCGATTCACGCCCGGGTGTGCTGTATTGTTCTCGAGACCACCTCTTTAAAATATGGTTCCTAAGCGCAAAAGGATTGTGTTCTCATTGAGCAAATTAAACCAGACTTTGGGGTCAACTGTTCGCAGAAACAGGGCCCTTAGACAGCGGCTCTCATCGTACCGATTGTAGGGATGGTGGTGACAATCTCGCCCAGCTTGAGTTTGTACAGGATGGTGGTTTTGCCAGCGGCGTCCAGACCCACCATCAGGATCCTCATCTCCTTCTTCCCAAACAGGCCTTTGAAGAGATTGGCAAAGACGTTCCCCATCCTTCCTCAGAGATCTTACAGAGAGAAAAAAAAAAAAAAAAAAAAAAGACACTGAGAAACAACAAAAATTCAGAAATAATAATATAAATGAATCACAGTTTGCCTCAAGGTATCGGATCGTATACTACTCTGACAAGACTTAAACCTTTTAACCATCGTAATCTGAACAAAGTGTGTAAAAATTCCAACCAAACTAACAGGGCTCTAATCTCCAATGGGCTGAGGCAATACGCTCTCGGATTGGTCACCTGCCATGTCAATCAATCAACCGGCCTCTTCCTGTGAAAGTAGGCGGGTCTTAGCCACGTTCATTGTTACTTACAAAACCAGGGCTTGTGATTGAAACATAAATAAATAAATATACATCTTGTATGTCTGCTTCTTGTAATTACATAGCGAAAAGCTTTAGCAATAACGAAATAAACAAAACACATAGGTCATTAACGATAAATTGCTAACTCATTTCTATATACAGTATTTGACCACTTAGCTAGCAGGTATACATATTTATATTTATAAAGCACAGTCATTTTTATTTTTTATTTTAGCATTTTAAATAGTCGTGTACATCATCTATAATATGTTCGCGTGCAATTTTACCAGCTGTTAGCATCATAAGCTAGGCTTTTTTTAACCAACCCGTATTCTGTCAGATCCCGCCTCCTGTCCTCTGATTGGTTTATGCTTCTTTAACCAATTAAATCATTGGTCAAGCTATCACGCAAGAACCAATGACAAAGCAGGAGGTGGTTATCCGTCGAAATGTGGGTGTGAGGGGAAAAAATGAGCCAACTTAGCTATTTGACTTCCTACATACATATATATGCCATGACTACGTGACACTATATTAACGTTAAAAGGAAGAAAAAATATAATTGTAATATGAGTTAACTTACTTGTCACGTGTTAGAAAAGAAACGTCTCTTGAGTGAATTCAACTTGTAAAAAAACGAGCCTTCTGGAGAGTTCTCTCTCTGTCACCGCGGTCACGTTAAAATGGCGTCACGTACACCTCACCGACACCGGCTTCACAAACCCCGCCTACTATTACAGAACAGACCAATCGTGTCAATGAAAAATCGGATTTTAGCCCGCCCCTAAGGGCTGCGCACCAATCAGAACGAAGCAGGAAGTAATTGTTTCCCATTTATTGTCGCAACTGCAGACACACCTAAAAAAAAAAAAAAAAGTCCTGATGCTCGTCATGTTTGCATAATCGCTCTCACTGTTAAAGGAAAACGTCACCGAGAAAATGATTCTAAAGATTTGCTCCTTGATGCTGTATTTATATAAATCCTGTGAGGAGAATGTTGAGTTGTGTTGAGTTGTGTCCACACTGATATCTCATCATGGTAGTGTCGAAGCAGTTACAATGGCATTTAACTGGAGCGTAAACATTCCAAGAACTGCTTTTCTTACCATTTTGGGAGAAATCTAGCTTAGAAATAGTCACAGAGGAAAAAGTACCAGAACGCAGGTTACGGTAGAGCCTCAGCATGGCTCCTTAACCATTACTCAATACACGCAATGTCATGAAGTGTTGTTGACAGGAGGGTTGAATTGTCAAAGTTTCAGCTAGGGTTCAGTAAAAGAATGTTAGAGCTCATTATGGTGGTCTTCATTTATATGCCTTATACATTACTCATTAATGGATTGTTTATTAAGATTCTTTCTGATATCGTGACACAACAGGCCTGACCTGTGAATGATTATCTAACATTATATAACAGTTAGTTCCGACCGAGCAATCCGATTGGACGAGTGGTGATAATAGACAGTAACAGCACTGGTGCTCTACAGCGTGAGTGAGAGTAGGTGTGTTCGGTCCGCAGTACTGAGAAGAGAGCAGCTGCCTGACAAAACCCACATTCACACCCAGTCACACAAAAACACTTTCAGTAAGAACACACATCTGATAACTCCTTAGTAATCGCTTCTAAGTTCTGTTCACAGCTAACATGAGCAACAAAGCTAACCAGCTTCTAACACAATGCTGAATCACAAATCCCTCTCGAACCCCTGACCAAGGGCACTACCACTTTGTGTGTGGAACAATGGATTGTACACCCTATGTAGCACACAAGCTTTCCAGTTAATGCTAAATAGGATTCAACCCGGAACCCGGAACCGAAAAGCTGATATTCGAAAGTAGAATAAAACAAACTGTTGCTCGCTAAATGTTGGTCTTCAGCTCCGAGAGTCGCGGTTAGTTAGTTAGCTAGTTAGTTCCACCGGTCACGAAAGGATATGTCTTAGCCGGGCAAAATAACTGGTTAAGTAAATATACAAATTATAATCTGTTGATTATAAATATTGTCACAATCAATGATACTGAATATCAGCATGACTGTCATGGCTTCGGCCCTCTGGCCTCGTGCCTATGACTGCATCACAGCCATGCTATATCCAGCAATACAGCCTTCTGTCTCATGTAATACTTAAGCGAAACACTTACATTTTTGAATAAGATTTTTAAGTTGCGGTTTCTAATTTTTAACCAGGTGTTTCTAGACTTGTAATAAGTATATAAAGTTAACGATGCACTCATACTGAAGATGTTAATGGCAATTATTTAATGTATCTGTTTTATTAGGGTTTTTTTTTTGTTTCTGACAAAAAAGCTCAATCTTTATTTAAAGAGAGGGGGAAAAAAAGCCAAGCACCAAAGGTTCAGGATCAGAGAGAAAAGGTGTCTCTTACAAGCACCAGAGGGTGCTAAAAATATAACTTCATTCCGCAAGTGTGTCAATAGCAGTAAGAAGTCTTTGTAAGTTACAGGTACCATGCTTGCTCTGGAAAAAGGATTTCAAAAGATATTCAAATTTGGCTCAAAATATTGAAATATTTCTTCAATTAGCACATTCATTCACAATTCCAAAATAAATCATGACATAAATGAAGTGAAAAAGGGGAATGTGGTGTCCATAGCGTGTTCAGGCTGCGATAGTAGAGCATGTGTCCGACTGCAGTCCGTCAGCCTCTTGCGTCTCCATTTTGCCGTCTCGGATCCTCCAGGTCCAGTTGGTGCTGTTGTCCGGAGCAGGGACACAAAGAAGCCACATTCGTGACTCCAGAACCTCTGTGTCAGGGGAGACTAGCTTCCCATCTAGCGTGGCTAAACTGAACGCTCTCATGGAGACCTTTTGTAAAAACACAAAAAGATGCCATATTTGCCATATTATTTGTCTGTTGATTGGGTGTCAAAAAAAAGAATAAATAAATCCTTAGACTCCTCACCTGTGAACTTATACCTATGGCAACATGGCCCAGTGTCACCTTCAGTCTTTCTCTGATCCTAAAAGTCCTCCCACTCACATCCTCGACCCAGACATCCACCCCGAAACCTACACAAAAATGCACATGGTCACGTTATCACTAAAAAAAATTAATGCAGAAAGTAGATTAACTGAGCAACCTGAGGGGGTTTACCTTTAAAGCTGATAGACGGCGGCTGGTTGGTGGAGACGGACCAATCGACATTGAAGCTCCGCTCATCTGTAAGACTGCTGTAAGAGGAGAAGACGCCGGAGCTCAAGTCATCCGACAAATCAGAACCCTTTAAAGAAGAAGCAGAAGTGTTTAGTTAGAGAGAGAGAGGGAGAGAAAGACGTAAGATAAATGAGACCTGGCAACCCCCGGATCCACACCTTGTCAGTTAGATCGGTGTCAGAAGTGCAGACGCTGCGATGGCAGGTGAGGGTTAATCTGGAGTTTTGCTCACATGAGGTAGTTTGATTTAAACCTGTCAAGACGAAAACATTCGCAATGCAGCATCTCCAAAGCATAGAAAGAAAGTTGATACGGAACAGAAAAATTTAGTGGTTCAGGTTTAACTCACTCGTCATCGAGGGTACACACTCTTCCTCCGTTTCGGACCACTTATCACCATCACGTCTACGTCTTGTGCCGTAGAGGATCTGCAGCCGGTGAAGCGGCTCCCACTCGTCCTCGCTGCCCAGCTCCCTCAAACTCCCCAAATCACTCTCTATCTCTTCATTGCTCTCTCCTTCCTCTTCATTCTGCTTCTCTACAGCTGCTCTTTCTCTCATTCCTTCTCCCAACCAGGGCTCTCTCTCTTCATCACTGCTGTTCTCGTCTTCAGAAAGTTTGTATTGCTTTCTCAATCCCCAGTACTCCATCCATCTTTCCGTCCTGTCGGCCCTTCCATCACTGTCCACATACGTGTCTTCTGAATCCGAGTCCTCCTCAGCTGCTCGTTCCCTCCATGTGCTGACCCACTGAATCCTAGGAGGGGCAGAGAGCGCTTCCTGACTACGGACTGTCGTTATGGAAACAGGAGGCAGGACCACTGAGGGTTTGTTGACAAGGCTGGTTGATGGGGAGATCTGAGGGCGGGGCTGATTCTGCGTAGCTAATTGGACAGGATCAGGGAGGCCGCCTACTAAACAAACACACACACACCCACACACTCAGAACATATTCATAAGGTCTAAATATTATGAGCGACCTGGTAACCGTGTCTCTAAACACCACCGACCTGCTCGCAGTGCTCTGCTGCTTTTCTCCAGCAACTCCCTGGCCGAGTCTCTCTCCCCCGGCTCCTTGACCAATCCCCCTCTGATGACGTTACAGGTGAAGGGGTGACAGCCTGCTGGAATCTCCCACAGAGGGGCCGGCTCACTCACGATCTATACGATAATACTTAAGAATTATGTCCAAGAGACTGAAACTATATTCAGTGATTTTTCTAACTATATATAATCCTGTGCAAAACTTCTTCATATTTGCGTCCGAAGAGCCAGACTTTCTTTCTTTTTTTTTCTAATGTAGACTTGAGGAATAGTTCTCCAGGCTTCCTGAAGGACTTTTTTTGTCTGTACCTGATCAATTTCAGAAGAATGGTTTTGTTTGTTAAGCCACACAGTGACCTATGAATCAATCAAGCATAAAAATAAATAAATAAAGACGTTTAATAAAGTCTTTTGCACAGGACAGTAGGTTGGGGATTACATTATTTTACATTACATTATTGGTAATAGTATAATTTTAAAATTTTAAAACTCACTGTAACATTATTAGTTATTATTAGTATTATATTCATATTAATTAATAATTTATCAACTGACTTTTTATTTACTTCTCTTATACAGTAAAACCTCAGATTGCAAGTAACGCGGTTTGCGAGTGTTCCGCAAGACGGCCAAACTATTTTTAATACATTTGACAAACGAACAAGTGTTGGGTTACGAGTACCAAATATCATGTATCACATATGCGCTTCTTGTTTTGATGCCGAGCGTCACTCGATCACAACGGTTTTTCTCTCTCTTGCGCTGCGGAATTGTGGGTAATCGTCTCTCCCTGCTGGGTCTCTTACTGGTATAATCAACTAGTCTCTTGAGCGTCTCTTACTGATATAATCAACATCTGTGCATGCGTGTACTGTTTACTATAACACTGTGACCACGTGTGTGTGTGTGTGTGTGTGTGTGTAAGACATATTTTATTTCGCGTGTAAAGCAAAAGCAAGTCTCATTAGAGAGGTTAAAGATTTATTTTCTCTCTCTGTATCAGCCTGCTCTTTGTGCGCGTCATTTGACACTGTGCCACACACACACACAGACCCCTCCTACCTTTGCCTTCACAGACACACACACACACACACAGACACACACACACACTCTTTCTCTCTGCTCTACACAGAAACACTGCTCTTTCATGATTCTTTTCAAAGGTAAAGTGCACGTTAATTTGTTTTATTTTTATTTACAGCAGTGATTACGTTCGAGTATCAATCGATACTCAATCGAGTATCATTAGAGAGATTTCTTGTTTCTTTTTTCCGATGAAACAGTGTTTCCATTTTGTGCGCATGTGTGTGAAAAGAGTCGAGGAAGGGTAATGGTGTAAGACGAGAAGGAGGAGAGGGGAGCTTACTTTAGATTAACACACACACACACACACACACACACACACACACACAGCGCCTGCACACACAAACAGAAACACTTATCTGTCAGGATTTATTTTTACTTTTTTTTTAAAGGTAAAGTGCAGGTTAAATTGTTTTATTTTTTACTTTATATTTATTCGTTTATGTAGAATGAATAATTTAAGTTTCCATTATTTCTTATGGGAAAATTCGGTTTACGGGTTTACGAATTTGGTTTACGAGTGTTTTGAAATACGAGCCCGCTTCCTGAATGAATTATACTCGTAATTCAAGGTTCCACTGCATATGGTTATTTATTAATTAAATTATGTGATTATTTATTTATTTACCAATGAAATGTTCTTAACTACTCATGAATCTTTTTAATCACTTATTTAATAATTACTCATTTACTAACTACTTATTTATTTATGTGCTTGATTACTTATAAACCTATTTATTTGTTATAAATATAAATGCATTTTATTTATTCTTTTTTATATTTAAATTTAATTTATAAGTATACAGTATATCGGTTATGGGTTAGTGGTTGTGGTGGGGTGCTCTTACTTTCAGGCAGAGCGGGTGTGTGTAGTAGCGCGTCCACGGCTGATGGCCACTGAGCATGTGCAGCAGCATGCAACAGCTACTCCAGATGTCCGCTTTGTCTGAACGAGGATCCCCATGAGCCACCTCGGGAGACATGTGACTCTCTGTGCCACGCAGACCGTTACCTAAAACACCATTTAAACACACACTGTTGCTTGGACATGAAGTTTACACATGTGTGTGTGTGTGTGTGTATGTGTGTGTGTATGTGTGTGTGTTGTGTACATGCACAGAGTGTTACCTTTAAAAGTCTTGGTGCTGTATCCGGTCTGGTCCAACACCTCAGATAATCCAAAATCACACAGGAAACACTCCCGCTTGTCCTTCGAGAGTAAAACGTTGTCCACTACAAACACACACACACACACACAAGTCTTAAGTAATATAGAAATGTTTCTTTTTATCTCTATATGAGTCAATCATGACTTTCTAAATGTGCTTTCAATTTTTTAAACACAAGAAAGAATAAAAAGCAACTAAACACACAGGATAAATCCTTCTATTTTGCAAGTAAAATGTGGAAAAATAGAAATTCTACAAACTAAAGCTTCTCTATTAATCACACATACGTACAATAAGATGTTATTACTGTTTATAACTTTGAGAATAGTGTTGTTTTCATTCGAGCATCAAAGGCATCAAACTGGACAATAATAAATTGAGAATGGAGCACTATACCCACTATAACTTACACATTCTTTTAAAACTCAGTCATGGTAATGTCATGAGGGGAACGCTCACCTTTGACATCCAGGTGAATGACCTTTCTGCCGTGCAGGTGTTCCAGAGCCTGCAGCACCTGACAGTGATAATAAAGAGCCAAGTCTTCAGGAAAAGGCCCTCGTGCTTTTAAGAACTGCGCCAATGAGCCTGAACAGAGGAGGTGAAACAGAGTTTCTGGGATTGCGTCAAGGTGTTTGATGTCTAAAGGTGTAATAAAAAACAGGAATAATTCGGAATGTACCTGTTTTAAGGTCCATGAAGAGGACAACATTGAGATCCTCACGTACAGCCCCGTAGAGCTGAAGGACACGTGGCGAGTCCAGTCTGCTCCATGTTCCCACTTCCTCCCAGCTGAAACTGCTCAGAGGAATCTGCAGGAAGTTGGTTTGATGAAAGGTGTAAGAAATTAATGATAAAAGATGAGTATAAAGAACAGAAACACTCTATGACACTGCTATAGGATGATAAATCTACACGTGGGTGTAAACAAAAGAAAAAAGAAAGACATCCAGTTTAAGTGTTATGGAGATCTCACCCTTTTGGCAGCACACGTAAACCCAGTTTGTTTGTCCCGCACACTGAAGACATCTCCATACGAGCCGTTCTGTATGTGACGAAGCACGGAATATTCCTGGCCTTCCCGATACTCTGAGTTTTTTGCCTGTAAAAACTGAGAGATTGTAACATTAGTCTCTGTTCGTTTCATCATAAAGACCATTTCCAGACAATTATTAACCCTTTACCCTTTGTGGATGGAAGAGGAAGCCTTTGTTTATCTTGACTTTTTCTTGATTTCGGTCATGCTCGGTCTCTTTCATCATCTCATGGAAAAACGGTGCGATGTAATGGCGATCAGGATGAGTCACGACGCCCTGTAGTTTATTCCATGTGAGATCAGAACAGTCCTTTAAATTAAAAACGGAGTGATGGTCCTTACCCTTATGACAGGCTGCAGTGCTTTGCTTAGAGGAAGCATTGTAGAGGTCAAAGGAAGCCTTGTCAAAATGGCTATTTGGTGTGTCGCAGTGTCCTGCCTCAAAACAGCCAAACAGGGAGTCACAGTGTCCTGCCTCAAAATGGCTGATTGGCGAACCACAGTATACTGCCTCTAAATGGCCAACTATGGAATCACAGTATCCTGCCTCAAAATGGTCAACTGGGGAGTCACAGTGTCCTGCCTCAAAATGGTCAACTGGGGAGTCACAGTGTCCTGCTTCAAATTGGCCGCCAGGCGAGTCACAGTATTCTGGCTCAAAATACCTGTCTGGCAAGTCACATTGTCCTGCCTCAAAATGGCTGACTTGTAGATCCCAATGCCCTGTTTCAAAATTCTCAGCCAGCAAGGTTTGGTGCCCTGACTTGAAACGGCTGACATGGTTATGGTATGCTTTGTCAAAATTGTTGACTACTGGGTCACAATGTTTCCTTTCAAACTGGCAGGCGGCTGACACACAGTGTCCTGCCTTTAAATGGCTGCCAAAAGCAGAGCAGAACTGTCCTTCCATGACGGAGGATGATAATGATCCCAAATCATAGTCAGTGATATAACCGGAGGCAGCAGAGCCTGAACATGATAAGGCAGAGCCCCACTGTGCCTCAGCAAAGCTGTAGACCAAGTTGCATGAGTCGTCCTCAGAGTCAAAGCTCCACTCCCAGTCTGCATTAACACAGCTTGAATCTGAGTCACAGTCACCTCTGATGGACTCGCTCTCACAAGAAGAATCCGATCCGAACAAGGCTTCTACACTGGTGCCTACTGCAATCTCAAATCTGGGACCTTGCACAACGTTGTGGGTTTTTTCAGTTCCTGTATAAAGACAAAGTGTACTCCAGTCTTGCACTGCACTAGAACAAAAAGTGTCATAACCGTTGATGCTTTCAGCATAAATGTACGCAGATTCTGGTTGAGAACTGAGCTCTGGAGATCCTCCACCGCTGGTGTAAATATCGGAGCAGCATCTCACTTCAAACCTACGGATGCTGGGACTCACTACACTGCTGGAAGGCTTTTCAAAAGGGGCACTTCTTGTTTCTTCCCTTTTTAGTGATTTCTTTCTTGAACTCGACCTCCAAAGTGGCTGCTTACATTCAGCCTGCTTGCTTGACGCTCCCCTGAGTGTTTTAGAGCGTCTTCTATGGAAAGGAGCCAGGGTTTGAGGTTGAGGCACACCATGCTTTACACTGGATGGACAGAATTCTTGAAACTGCTCAGCTGCAATAGAGGAAATAAACAACTAGACATCTATGTGTAAACAAATATATATCAAATTTGCAGCATAGTACTGTTAGGTTCTTGATTCTGGTTGCTCAATAAGCGCTGACGAAACAGCAACTGCAAATCACATGGTTTATATTAATAAAGAAAAGCTACACCTCAAACCCACCACGTTATTTTCTTAAATTGTATTTTAATTCTTTACTATCTACATTAACTGCATATCTAATTCCTACCACTTTAGGTGCTGAAGTACTATGTTCCTTCCTTTACAACTCCAAAACAACACAATAATTTATCTTCATCTTAGTACTGGGTAACCATTTGTAACCACTTCAAAAGCCACTTCACCTATAGCCATATTCATTATTTTTTCTTTCCATACCCTCTGCCTGGGCAATCACGGTTGTAATTCTGGTCTCATCCTCATCAAATTCCTGAAACAGAGACTCAGATTCCATCTTGGTTAAAGAATCATCGTCTTCTTCATTACTGACAAAACAGAAGAGACAGAGAAGAAAGATGTGTACGTTCATTATGTTTATCTCTTTGATACAAAACTTATTTAGTGTGGGAGCAAATGTGAAAGCATTTTCCGCAAAGTAAAACAGGCAGATGCAAGGTCATTTTGTACGAATGTAGGGTTTGACTAGCAGTTGTGAGAGATATTTTTGTGAACTTTAAATGCAACAACATTTTATGTTGATTTCAAGTCGAGTGGCTTTTATTGTCGTTTTAACCACATTCAGCTATAGTACATACATCATTTATCATTGCTACACAAAACAACACAGAACTTTGTGAGACGAAACAAAACTAAACTGGAATACATAAGGAAATGTGCAAGAATATAAATGTCTATGCTAAAGGAAACAGGGTCTCCAATGAGCTACCAGTCTGCTGCAGGGTGTTAAGATCCAAGATGCAACTCAAAAACCAGGTCCTAATAAAGCTGGAAGCTTGGCTTTTCTCAGCAGAGACAAAGCAGGGCATTCTTTGATATGGTGCTGGAGTTCGTGGACCTAAAAAGGTTCTTTGTCAGAAAGAGTTTTGAGCTCTTTTTCGAATCTTCAGTCTCCATCAAGGTTCAGTGAAGCATGGTCTCTCTGTGCTGTCCTGAAGTGAAGTGACTTACTATAGTTTCTTCGCCTCATGTGTGTATGCCGACTCTTCTTTCTTGCTGATGGGACCCACCACGGCCGTGTCTCTGGAGAGTGTAATGCTAATTGAAATGTAGAGTGTTAAATAATTACATGTCAGCAGAGTGAACAGCAGTGGACTGAGAACATCGCCCTGGGGTGGGGTGAGATGGTTAGTGTGATGATTCTGGTCCCAATCTGATCCAGTTGAAGAGTGAGGTTTTCAGGTCCAGCAAGCTTTCCAGTCAGATGATGAGGAAATATTCTGTTGAATGCTGAACAGATGTCTAAGAACATTTATAAACACACATGCCATTTTTCTAGATACTGTAGCTGAATTTTAGATGCTCTTTGACCATGACCATTGTTAAAAGTGTTATACAGTATAAATAAAATTTCATTGAATTGAACAGATACACCCCCCCTCACAATCTATGTACAGTACATGGAGTTTGCATGTTCTCTCTGCGCTTGGTGGGTTTTCTTCCTCAGTCCATTAGCATGCAGATTAGGCAACGTAATTGGTGTTTTCAATTTGCCCGTGGTGTGTGGATGAGCGTGGGAGTGTGTGCCCTGCAAAGTATTGGCACTCCATCCAAGGTGCACCCCGCCTCGACCGTAGTGGTCTTTCTGTGACCCTGTATACAGTGGAACCTTGGATTACGAGCATAATTAATTCCAGAAGTGGGCTCGTACTCCAGAACACTCGTAAACCAAATTTAATTTTCCCATGAGAAATAATGGTATCTCAAATTATTCATTCCACAGTCCAAAAAAATTTATACATAAAAATAATTAACACAAAATATAAAATAAAAATAAAATTAATTAACCTGCACTTCACCTTTAAAAAAAAAAGTAAAAATAAATCCCAACAGAAATCCCAACCGTTTGTGCCCCAGGCGCTTTGTGTGTGTGTGTGTGTGTGTGTGTGTGTGTGTGTGTGTGTAAAGCTAAAGTACGGAGTCCCGCCCCCTCTTCGTCTTAGACAGTACCCCTCCTCCACTCTTTTCACATATACGCGCGCACACAACAGAAACACTGTTTTATCTGAAAAATAAACAAGAAATCTCTTTAATGACACTCAATTAAGCGACACTATAAAATCTGCTGTAAAGTAAAAATAAAACAAATTAACCTGCACTTTACCTTTGAAAAGAATCGCCACAGAGCAGTGTTTCTGTGTAGAGCAAAGAGAAAGAGTGTGTGTGTGTCTGTAAAGGCAAAAGTAGGAGGGGTCTCTGTGTGTGTGTGGCACGGTGACCAATGACGCGCACACACAGACACAAAGAGAAAATGGATCTTTAACCTCTCTAATGAGACTTGCTTTTGCTTTATTCATCACGCGCGCTGTACACGCACGCATACAGACACAAAATAAAATATGTTTTACACAAACACACACGTGGCCACAGTGGTATAGTAAACAGTACACGCGTGCACGGATATTGATTATACCAGTAAGAGACGTGCACTAAGACCCAGCAGGGGAGATGATTACCCACAATCCCTCAGCGCAAGAGAGAGAAGAAAAATTTCAAAACAAGAAGTGCATGCGTGATATATGATACTCGGTATTCGTAAACCAAGACTTGTTTGTTTTCCATGTCAAAATTTCTCAAAAAAATCTTTGCTCGTCTTGCGGAACACTTGCAAACCACGTTACTCGCAATATGAGGTTTCACTGTACAGGATGAGGTGGTATAGACAATGAGTAAGTGAGTGAGCGAGTGAACAGATACATGGTGGTAACGATGGTGTCGTCTGTTTTGGGATGTGGTTGGGATAGTGCGCAAACTGCAGGGGGTCCAATATGGGTATTGGGTAAACATAGTAAATCTCAATTCAACTCAATCTGTATAGCACTTTTGCAACAACAAGTGTCCCAAAGTGCTTCAAACAAATAATAAAATAACATAAAAAGTCAAATAAAAATCACATCTCAAATCCAAACACGTCATATAAAATCAACATCTTATGCTGGTTTAAATGCCAAAGAAAACACGAGTTTAAGACCAAATGTGAGAGATGTAAGATGTTTTCAGACGAAATGTAAGTCTTTTTTTTTTTTGGCAAATGGAGGTTAAGAGTAAAAAATGTGAAAGAATTATATTCAAACATGATTAAACCCGAAATTATCCAAGCAGTTTACGCCAATTCGAGTGGCAAAAAGAAAACGGGAGAAGTAATAAATGTGAGAGCATTTTATGAAAATGTGAGGTACATCTAATTAACACAATAACCTTGTATGTTATTAAATTTGTATTTGTCACATACACAGGACGATATGCAGTAAAGTGCTTATGTTAATGTGAGAAGCCGAATAGTTTCATGTAAGGTTTTTTTCGAAACTACTACGCATGGCTTGCAAGTGTAATTGCTATAAAATAAGAGAGAATTTCATGTAAATGTTATTGGTAATAATTTGCAAACGTGACAGCACCAACTGCTGTAATTTGTGATTAGAAGAGCATTTTACACGAATGCCAGAGAATTTCAGTAATGATGGAGATAAATCTAATATATATGCGAAAATCTTCAACAATAATAGAAACAATAAATACTTGGTCAACACCCTAATAAATGTTTGTGTGTGTGTGTTTGAACAAACATAGTTGGCTCAGTGCCGGGGTGTATTAATAGCAGAGACATTTCGGTGCAAGCAGGAGCTTGTGCAACCAGCTGCTTCAGTCAGTCTCCCGGTTTCCCCGCATACACCCACACTTCCCTCCGCGATCACCTCCTACTGCACCACTCACTCAATCCTGCCAGCTGTCTTACACTCCTGATCGACTTCCCATCGTCTTTTGAAGTTTGAATGTCTTCTCGCAGCACCCCCGTCCATATAACCCGCACTTCAGGCTTGTACGTTTTTAATCAGTATAAACAGGCTCAATAGAATTTTATGAGCAGGAATTAATTTTTTTTTTTAAAACAAAATATGCATCATTAACACGCATAAAACTAACAAAAATATCAATTATGAAAGTGAAGCAGTTAGCTACTGTTCACTAGCTACTTTTCCTATTCCACACATGTAATAAGGCACGATATGCTTGAAAAAGTTACTAAATTCATATTTTATGAATAGTTAAATGTACTACACATTTTAAATCAGAATTATTAGTAAATTTTATGAACATACCAGTGAAAAGAGCCCATTTATTGTTCTTCTCGAATTACAGCAACATGAAAGCGTTCGAAGGTTCACTCTTCTCGCAGTTCATTCACTCTGAATGCGCGTTAGCCGGCAAGAGCAAGAAACACACACACACCCACGCTGTCCTAGTGGAACCTAATCCCACCGGCTCTCAGACACCAGGAAAGTGTGTGTCAGATGAGCTACATGCTTAACTAGAGCTATAATCAAGTTCAAAATACACCAACACAACTCTTTTTTTTATTCACTTTTTTTCCATCACCATGTTGTTTTTCTATGTTTACTAATTAAATGTATTTATTGTTTATTGCTAGTATTGTATCAATTTTCAAAGTCTCTCCGGAGATATTTCATCCATCCCCTGCGACATAACTCACATACCGCCGAGTTTCGTAACTCATCTCGCACACCAATCGGCTGTCGACACGCGACTCAGCACATCACCCAGGGTTTCTGTTTATCATAACAGTCGTAAAGAAAAATCTTTTTCAAACTCTTTATTTCCATGTTTCATCAGTAGTAAAGTATAATTGAAAGAAAAAATGAGAAAAAAATATTGATTTAACAATATAGATAAATCATTCAAAACTTGTAAAAAATAATTTACATTTCATGTCTTATTTAAAAGCCAGCCATTAAGGTTGGCTTTCAAATAAAGCAACAACCAACAATTTCTAACATGTATTTAAGGAACACTAAGCTTGTGCAAGTCGTGACGGGGTCCCCTTTAGGGGACCTACTATGCAGCAAACTCTCATGCGATCAGAGCAAATCGAACTAATCTAAAAACTAAATGTATGTTTTTTTTTTGTTTAGTTTTTTCGTCTGACACAAAATTTAAATTAAAAAAAAAAAAAAAAATCTAGTTAAATAATAATTAAAAAAAGTCAAAATCTTAAGTGGTCACTAAACTTAAATACTAAAAGCTTTCAAAATTAAAACTCCTACTAATAAAACACCTAACGGAAAATGAAAACTCCTACTAATAAAACGACTAACGGAAAATGAGAAATGAATAACTTATAAGGGTTTGTGCATACAAGTACATCCACTTTAAAACTTGGGGTTGTTATCCATTAACAATGGGAACAAAATTGGTGACAAATTTGGCCAGCCAGCCAGGAGGGTAATAATCATGAGGAATCAAATGAAGTGGACTTTCCAGCAGGGGTACAATCAATCGTTCATGCTCATGCTCAAATGATAACTCAGCCAATAAAGACTTTCTGAAAAATGTCAACAAGTCTTTCTCTACTTGTAGCATTTGCTTGGGTAACAGTAAAGCAGTTTAGATTTATTTTTGACATTGACGTTGTGCAGTTTATATGCATTACAATACATTCAGTTCTGTCTCTGTGAATCTAATTTAAGAATGTGTAAACAGGGAAAGAAATTATGTAAGGTCTGTCTTTCACACCTGAGAAGAAACGAATTTTAATTGGTCATTTTATGCAGAAACTAGATGGCATACTTCGCAATATGAAATAACGACTTGAAATCAAAAAAACTCATTAAGGGTATCAAAGCTTGGAGTGGTTTGGATTCAATACAATTAATATTGTGTAAATTTTTCAATGTCAGTTTTAGTAAAACAAAATCGCAGAATAGAACACCAACAACAAAATCTAAACACAACTATGCTGTATAGTCCCTTGTCCTGATTCAGGTGAGGTTTTATGCCAACTCTTGGTGTGATGATGTTTCTCTACAGTAAATCGTCCCACCATGTGAGCGGAGACTGTTTAGTGCAACGTTCTTCAGGGTCACAGGTGTATCCCTTAGGGCAACAGTGCTTCATGTCCTCACAGCACACCGCCTAGAGTAGGAAGGAGAGAACACAGATCGAAAGATTAGATAGAAAAGTGCTGACACTGGAGACTCCTTCCATAGAACGTCTGCTTACGGAAAACTGCACACGTAATCTGGCTTTTGTGGAGCGTTTCTGTGAATAAGCTTCGAATACAGGAACAACATCCTGGTATAGAAAATTCTGACCAATCGGATTCAAGGGTAAACAGTAACCTGGTGAAAGGGACAGCAGGCCCAGTCAGAGTCCGACGTCCTACAGCAGGTCTGGCTCTTAGAGCAACGTCGTGTGGTGTCGCACATCACCTCATCTTTATCTATGGCGGAGAGTGTGTCTAGGAGTGTGAGTGCGACTCCATGTGTGGAGGAGGGTTTAATGCAGGTTCCAGTTTGCAGGTCGCAGGTGTAGTCGTGTGGGCAGCAATGTTCATGGTCCTCGCAGCAAACCGCCTAAAAAAAAAAAAAAAAGTCTAAGATTTTAAGTTAAACTGTCCAAGCGTACACGTCCCAGAGAGCAAGCTGGCATTTGAAACCCGACCACGACCCACCTTGACCAGGGGACAGCAGCCCCACGTCCCTGAGCTTAACCTGCAGCAGGTGGTGCCCGCCGCACAGCTGGTAGTGTCATCACACTTCACGTCCTCGATGTTTTGCGTGACCTCTGAACCCTGAGCGCTAATGGCCGGCTGCTTCTTGAACCACGGGATCTGCAGTTTTCCCTTCACGCAGATGGGTCTCATCTTATCGCAGGTATAGCTGCTAGGACAGCAGTGATCTCCATCATCACAACACACAGCCTGTGGACAGACGAGGGGTTTAACTTACACACTCGCATTTATCCAGGTGCTGATACGCTCTCAGCCAGCAGGGGGCGATCAGGCACTGGCTTGTGACCGAGTAGCTTGCGTTCAACAGATTACAGGACGGATTAGAAGGAGAAGAAGCAAAAAAGAAACATGACAAAACAAACAAACATAAAAACACATAGTATTAGACATTTTTTGAAAACGAGAGGAAGAAATAGAAAAACAAGAAATCACAGAAGAAGAAAGAAAATAAAACAGAAAACAAGCAGGATTATGACAATTCTGAATTCAATTTGATCATTTTGATTCATAAACATTTCATACAAATTTCCATAATTTTCTTTTGATTCTGTAAAAGCACCATACAAAATTTTTATTTATTTTAAAATAAGACAATTAGACAGCAAGTGGTCAAAAAAGTGAGAAGATGGAAAACACTAGTGCTACGAAAATAAAGAAATAGACAATGTAAAAGAAAGAAAAGAATAATCAGAAGAACAATGGAAACATGAGGGGGAAAAAGAAAAATGGAAGAATAAATAGTTCAATAACTGAAATTAGATAAATAATTAGAAAACAACTAAAAGAAAAAAAAGATTACGAGAAAAAGAAGAATTTAAAGTAGGAGACTGCTTTAACAGTACAGCGGAACCTTGGCATACAAACTGAATTCATCTTGGAGGCGCATGCCGAGGGCAATGTTGATATCATTTACATGTAGGCGTTTGGCAGACACTCTGATCAAGAGTGACTTAGAAAACTGCTTTGAAGTTCCCATCATTAGATACAGTAGATCCTTACACTGGGTTACTGGGTTCTAACCAAGTACTATCGGTCAGACACTGTTGTAAAGGACTTTTAAAACCACTTTTGCAAGTCAAATTCGTAATCTCTGTTCATTTGGTCGTTCACTGACACAAACAAATTTTGAATGGCTTCTAGACACACGCGCAAACGAAACTTTGTAAGGTAGGCCATCCGTAGGCCGAGGTTCCACTGTACTGTATATAGACCTACCAGGAATAACAAGTAAACTGGCACAAATGAAAACTATAGCACATGCGGTGTGTGTGTGCGCGCGTGTGAGTGTGTGTGCGCACAAGACCTGTGGCAGAGGGCAACAGCCCCACTTGCTGATTTTCACCATGAAGCAGCAGGTGCTGCCCCTGGGGCAGCTGGTGTGCGCATCACACTTGTGTTCCTGCTGCGAGTCCGGCCTCACGCTCAGCGCTGGACGCTTCCTGGCCCACGGCATGCTGGGTAGAGACGGGTGTTCACAGGACTGTTGAGCAGCATCACACTTGTATCCCTGAGGACAGCAGTGTTCGTGATCCTCACAGCAAACGGCCTGGGAGGAGACAGACGTGTATGTGAGAGTCGCACTTATATACAGCAAATAGTAATAACGTGCGCGCGCATGTGTGTGTACACGTGTGTACGTACTTGTGGCAGCAGGCAGCAGGCCCAGTTTCCTGTTTTCTGTCTACAGCAGGTCGTACCACTCGGACACGCTGCGGTCTCGTCGCAGCGCTCGTTCTCGGGCGTCAGTGCCACGGCGGGCGTCTTGCTCACCCAGGGGACGGTCAAGCCCACGCCCACGCCGGAGACACCGTCGCACGTCCCCGCCGCCATGTTACACACCGTGTTGTGGGGGCAGCAGTGCTGATGATCCTCACAACACACCGCCTAGAGAGAGAGGAAATACATTGTGCTTGCGTTGAGTAGATGTTTATGCAAAGTTCACACAAAAACTGCTTGTGTTCACAAATACAAACATGACAACGGATGGACGCGCACTCACCTGAGGTAGGGGGCAGCATCCCCATGACCCGGATACCAACTTGCAGCAGGTAGAGTCTTGTGGGCACGAAAACGTCGGGTCACATTTTTCATTGGCGGTTTGTGAAGGATGTGGTAAAGCGGGAACTTTCTTCACCATGGAAACGGAGAGGGAGCGGTCAGCAGGGTCGTCGCAAGTACCCTCGGAAAGGTTACACACGGTGCCGTGGGGGCAGCAGTGGGTGTGGTCCTCACAACACACCGCCTGGACAAAAAAACAAAGCCAAACAACAAGAATTAGGTTTTATTTCTGTTTGTTTGTTTTTGAAATCACTGATCCGATCATTTGGATTTGTGGTACCTCAGGGAGCGGACAGCACGCCCACTTTCCATCCTGTTTCTTACAGCAGGTGGAGCCGGTCGCACACACCACCGAGTCGTTACAGGGTACCGAGTCCACTACACACACACATTTCTGTTAACACAACATTTTTTTTTCATGTTTAATCGCCCAAGCTTTAGAGCACATGTACCTGCCGGTTTTAATTGGACAATGGGCGGGGCCTCGGTCATCCGCGCAAGCTCATTGGTCATGACGCAAGCAGCATGTTCGAGGTCACAGACCGTGCCTGCAGGACAGCAGTGCATGTGATCCTCACAACACACAGCCTTGAAGAAAAAAAAAAATGTCAAAAGTTCAAAGAATTATACCAGCAAAACTCTTTTAAGTTATTAGGATACGATAACAGACGTGAAAAATACACACGCTTGGCATGGGGCAGCAGCCGTAACTCCCGCTGGGTAGCTGGCAGCAGGTTGTCTTATCTGGGCACGTGGACACTTTATCTGGACAAATCACTTCACACACACAAACATACACACACACACACACACACGGTCAAAGAAAAAAACAACGAAAAATTTTAAATTAATTAAATACAGCAGTGAGTTATGTGAGAAGACTATAAAGCCATGTTTCTCTAAAACTCATGTCCCACCATCATTACTGTGTGTGAACTCCCCGGGTATCTCATTCATTGCTGCATCTGTAAGGTAAGGACACACACACACACACACACACACACACACATTAGTGCATGCAATAGTGAGTGCTATTACAGATGGGAGGGACAGAAAGTGACATCATACCGCTTTTCTCTCCTTTGCGGACGGCTGGGAATTTCCTCAGTAGAGGGGTGGAGTCACCAGGCGCCGATACACACCTGGAGTGGTGGAGGTCACAGGTGGTGCCCTGGGGACAGCAGTGTCTTTTATCTTCACAACACACAGCCTACACACACACACACCAAAAAAAAACAAGGAGTTAGAAAAATTTCCTTAATCAGCTCTACACACAAACAATCGGTCACTCAGGGTGTATACACACACGGCTGCACCGAATTCTTTTTTTTTTTCAATCCAATTTTATTTGGATTATTTAATTAGTCTTATGATTATTTTTCATGGCTAATCTAGTGATTGTTTTTTTGAGTGACTAGATGATTAATCATTTTATTAACTTGCCAGTAAATACCAATAACCATAGCTTTAATGTTTAATAAAAAATAAAAAATAAATTTACAAGGAAAAAAATTTTCAACATAAGGGAAAAAAAGAAAAAGAAATTAGACAGTTATTTAAAAATTCTTAAAACTTAAAGATAACTGTAAAAAATTTAATAATTAATTTAAAATACACTTTAATTTTAGTCCTTGTAGGGCACGCACACAGTAACAGTAAAGACAGGAATAATTATTAATGATAATTAATTATTAATTTAAAAAATTAAATAAACCTTTCAACGTTTCAAACTCTACATTGCTTAGTTTTAAAAGTCTACATGTGTGTAAACTTATTGTTTACACGTCGGCGGCACAAATATAAATATTTATGACAATGACGTAATCGAGAACGTCGACGAGTCGGTGCAGCCCTACAGTCAAATATACACACAAACAACTCAATGCACATAAACAGGAGAGACGGCGGGGAACCGATTCAGTTTTTTTTAGCCTGATTCTTTCTGTGGCGATTCATGTATCACCACATTGACGTTAAAATAATGTTTTAAATTTATTTACTTATTATTTACATATGTTTGCATTTGAGCTAGTAAAAGGTGCCATTTCTCCATAATCCCACATGGGGCGCTCTATTCATAATTCGGCAGGCTGTACAGCGTCCTGTGTTTAAATTATTTGCAAAGTTTGTTTAGAATTGTAAGAAAATCACTAATAAACTATAATTCTAATTCTTAATACATAATATGATGTTGGCCCCGCCCCTTTGCAGGTTTAACAGCATCAACTCTTCTGAGGAGGCTTTCCACAGGATTAAGGAGTGTGTTTATGGGAATTTTTGACCATTCTTCCAGAAGCGCATTTGTGAGGTCAGACACTGGCGTTGGATGAGAAGGCGTGGCTCTCAGTCTCCGCCCCTAATTCATCCCAAAGGTGTTCCATTGGGTTGAGGTCAGGACTGTCAAGCTCTTCCACACCAAACCCGCGCATGCATGTCTTTATGAACCTTGAACAGGAAGAGGCCGTCTGTAAACTGCTCCCACAAAGTTGGAAGCATGAAGTTGTCCTGGTCTGCTGAAGCATTAATAGTTCCTCTCATTGGAAAACCCCACATGATAATTCCTTCTCCACTGAACTTTACACTGGGCACAATGTACTCAGACAAGTACTGTCATCTGGCAACCGCCAAACCCAGACTCAGATTGCCAGACAGAGAAGCGCAATTCATCACTCCAGGGGACACGTCTCCACCGCTCTATAGTCCAGTGTTGGTCCTTTACCCCGCTGCATCTGATGATTTGCATTGCACTTGGTGATGTAAGGCTTTAATGGAGCTGCTCGGCTGTGGAAACCCACTCCATGGAGCTCTCTACGGAATGCTCTTGAGCTAATCTGAAGGCCACATGAAGCTTGGTGGGCTCTACGCACATCCCATGTTCCCACTCTGTCATTTCACGTGGCCTCCCACTTCGGGGCTGAGCTGCTGTCGTTCCCAATCTCTTCCACTTCGTTAGAACATCACTAACAATTGACTGTGGAATATTCAGTAGCGTGGAAACTTCACGACCGGACTTATTGTATAGGTGCCGTCCCATCACGGTAGGAATTCACTGTATGTGTGTAGAAGCGCTCTGCATGGACAGGTGCTTGATATTATCCACCTGTAACCATGGAAGTGACTGGAATACCTGAATTCAAGAGTGGATACTTTTGGCAATAGAGGTTATATACAATTTAAATCTTATCCCTAATAAAAATACAACCAAGATGCAGACAGAAAAACAGACAGACAGACAGACACATACATTGGGCATTGGACAGCAGCCCCATTTCCCATCAGGCATCTGGCAGCAGGTCGTGTCATCAGGACACTCAGACTCCTGGTCAGGACACACCACAGCCTGCGAGAGACAAAAAAAGAAAAGGGGGGGGATACACACTATTGATGAAAGGCTCCTAACACAGAAGAAGAAAGAGTGTATAATAGTGTGTGTGTGAGCGACAGAGAGAGAGAGAGAGAGAGAGTTACCCGAGGTAGCGCAGTCTGCTTGGCACTGACTCTCCTCACCCACGCTAGAGTGTGTGTTTTGTTCACACACCTGCCATGTGCCATGTCACACAGTGTTCCCTCATGACAGCAGTGGAGGTGATCTGAGCAGCACTCGGCCTAAACACACACACACACACACACACACACACACACACACACACACACACACACGGTACGAGTTTTATTACTATAATTAACAAAAGTATGAATTACACCCTCATGACATTCACACGTGTACAATCTCTCACACACACACACTTACGTTAGGCAGCGGGCAGCATCCGTATCCGCCTCCTGGTGTCAGGCAGCAGGTGTTTCCCTGGTCACACATTCCTCCATCGGGGCAGATGAGAGCGCTGCACACGCCCAGCATCAAACACACCAACACACACACACTCGCACGCATCTGAAACACACAGACATTTGAGTCTTGGTCTTAGCGTCCAACAGTTATTAAGTTAATGATAAGACAAAACACAGAGAGAGATCTGTAGGAAGCCTTTAAACTCCGGGCTAAAGGGTCTCAGTATGAGCTCGTAAACAAGACGACACAATAAATGGCTTTATCAGAACAACACGTGTGTGTGTGTGTGTGTGTGTGTGTGTGTGCGCGCGCGCATGCGGGCGTTTCTGAGGAATGGGGACGCTCACGCGGCTTTCCTGGAGGACGTTTTTAAACCCAATACACAGTGTACAATTAGAGAGAACAACCCAAAACTTAAGACAGCTGTTATATAAAGTCTCACATTCGAAAAATTGACTTGACAATAACAGACTTGTTGATACCATAGAAACAACAACCTGCTTCCTGTTTGTCCTTTATTAGAAGTGTCCTTTATTTATGATGTGGACTGTGTAATAATAACTGAATTACATTTAAAAATTAATAAATAAAATAAAACAAAACACCCCGTACAGTAGGCATGAACAGGAACTCTAGTTACGGAGATCCAACCTGTTGTAAATCGGGACATTTGAACTCTGTGGGGGTCGACTCACATTTGGAACCAGCGTGTCAAAGAACTGCACGTTGGAAGTGAAGGTGTAGTGTACACACTCACCTTTGGTGTTAGTTAACTTGGATGTCCTACAAAACCTTCACATGAAGTTCTTTCACTTCAACCTAAAACCACACAAACACACACACACACACACACACACACACACACACACACACACACACACACACACAGTTGAGCCAAATATGCACATATGTATAAACTAAAATAAAACAGGGAAGATCCAAACATGACGTCTCTATCGGTTAAGTGGCTTTGAAATTCCAATAGCTCCACCCACATCGACAAAGTGCCGCCCAATATCTCCACCCATCAGCCATAACATTATGACCACCTGTCTAATATCCCACTAGAGCTGAAATGGTGACGTGTTGGAAACAGAAAAGTTTAATTAAACTCAGGTTCAGGGTCTCATTCTCTGACATCACAATAAATAAGCTCATATACAGTACCTTCTGTCTTCATTACACTAAGATCACATCCTTCATTCATTGCATTCTTATTATTAACATTTAATAAAATGATGCAACTTAAATTGAAAACAATGTGTGTGTATATATATATATATATATATATATATATATTTTTTTTTTTTTTTTTTTTTTACTTTATCCTCATTGAAACCCTTGCTTGTTGTTTACTTGCTGTAACTAAACAAATTCCCTTTGGGATTGATAAAGTCATCTATTTATCTGATCACAAAAAAACAAGCCTTGAGGACCAGTTTTTTTTTTTTTGCTAAACAGTGCCCCCCAGCGGCTGGACCAGACGACGCATTTAAACGGTACATTGTTTTTCACAATTTTTACACACCGAGATTCCAGCCTACCTGTACAAGTAAACAAACAAACAAACAAACTTCCAGGCCTTTATCAAGCAATTGTTCTGTTTGACACACAGTCCAGTCACATCTAATAACAACAATGTCACTTTTAAATCTCAATATGAACCTGAATTAAACATTTTACTAATTAAACGTGACATAAACAACATTAATACTCCAAATGTAAGTAATTTTATCGTTAATCGGTGAAACATCAAACAGCTTCAGATAAAAACCCACAGCGGGGAGTGTGTAGTGTGAATAGAGCAGTGCTCAGTGCTCCTATACAGGGATAAAGCAGTCATTTAGGGACACACACACACACACACACACACACAGCTCTTCCGGATGCACAGGGTTAGCTCAGTACGCTAGCCGAAGTCCGTCCCGTATTTAATTCAATAAGCTCGAATAGAACGACACTAAAGTGGCTACAAAAATTAAAACGCGGCGCGTGAGCCGGCGTACCTGCGCGAGACGTGTTTCAGAGCGCGGAGAGCCCGTGCAGCGCTGATTAACTACCTCACTGGGGAAAACAAGCTCGCGCTCACGTGACGCAGACAAGACTCTGATCATGTGACTTCACTGCGAACAAACATGGCGGAAGCTATAATACGAACAACATCGTAACAGTCAGTCAGTAGAATAATTCAAACAAAACAAGGCACAGAACAAGTCACAGGCCAATAACACTGTACTATCTACAAGATACCGCATAATAATAATAATATGTACACACTGTATACATAAATAAATAAACAAAGGGAAAATGGGGGGGGGGGGGGGGGGGGCTAGAGGATCCAATTAATCTTCAGTGATGATTTTGAGTTCACTGCAAATATTGAGGCATTTTATCCCATCTTTCTTATACATGTGCTTTAGTTTAGGGAGAACATTCATTTGTAGATCTCTCACTGTATAAAGAGAGTAAAGAGGGGTCTGGTCTGTAGGGTTTTACATTTATGGATAAAGGACTTTCCGAGTAATAGAATGGCATTTACAAGGAAGTAAACTTTATTGTCGGGTAACATCATGCCCAAAATTTGTGTGAAGGTTGGAAGGGCGCGTATTTTAGTGACCAACCAACATCATGAACATCAGCCCAAAAAGTTGATGAGAAATAAGTGTTCGGTGGTTTCTATGGCATCCTCGCAAAAAACAAACAAACAAACAAAAAAAACCCCACAATTACTGTGATTCACATTGAATCTTTTCCTTAACAGCTCATTAGATGGATAGACATTGTTGAAAATTTTATAAGGGATTCCTTTAGTTTTGTATGACACTAGTAATAGAAGATACTTCGTTCTAATTTTATCAAGATCTTGTTTAGAGAAAATCTGATTAATTGTGAAAAACAAACTCAGACTCACACATTTCTCTTTTCTTTTCTAATTTCTGTGAACAGATGCTCTTGGCCTTGTCCCCAGTACTGTATATAAACACATTTTTCCTCCGGACATATATTTTTATGGAACAATAAGGATGTTCTCTTAAGCAATTAATCACTTGAAAAGGTAACTTTCTTTTAGTTGGACAGCTGTTTAACACACAAGGCAGACTTTATAATTATTGAAATTTTTTTTTTTTTTTTTTACAGAAATACAATATTCCTATATCTGCTGATGAATATGCTGTAGTTTCTATCTCCAGACCCTCTGGGGTGACTTTATTGTTACAAGACTACATTTCCTTGGCCATGCTCTTATTCTTTAAAAAGTAACTGGCACAGCGTTTGGAAGAGTATGCAATTAGATAAAAACTTTATGAAATTGTGACATTGAAATGAATTTTTTATTTTGTCTAAAACAGAATGTATTTTTTCACCTGTTTTGGCAGTGTTCCACCACCTGGAATAAAGGAGTAAAACTCCTCCACTATTCGACTGACTTTCTAAAACTTGCATCTTTACCTGTGGCTATTACATGAGGCTGACACTGGAGACTTCTTCCAGAACCATCACTAGATTGGTTTATGGCTCAAAAATCTTTTTTTGACAAATTTGTGTGAATTTACAATAATTGAAAACATAAAAATTAGTAACGATGCCATGTAATGGATAAGTAGACCCATTTTGTGATCTTTTTCCTCTCAGAGCTCGAAAAATCGCTCCATCTTGAACTATAGGAGATCCACTAAATGTAATGAGCAATGGACTCAGGACATGATTTATTTTAATCCAACTGAAAATATATACATGCTGTGATTAAGACATTTACAAATAAACCATTTAAAGTAAAAATACAATAAAAAAAAAAGTTTTCGAATGTGTGCACACAGACATTGGATGCAGCAACATCACACGACTTGCGAGTCTCCCAGCATGTTTTTTTATAATGTGATCCAAATGTATGTAATCTTCAAACCAATAGTCATGTGTTAATCAATAAAGTGTGCGATTGACAGATGGATTGAAGCTCCGCCCCAACACCTTCCTCATTCTCATATTCCTAATGCAGGGGCCTATTTTTCCCTTCGAAATTTTTCATCAGATCTGCATTTCTAAAACAGACCCTGACTAAATAATTATTATAAGGGACGTAATGGCGTGTCCTTTAGGCTCTTGAGGTTCTCTTCTTCTGCGTCTTCTTGATTTGTGGAGCCTGCTTGGTGCGAGTGTTTCGACCTCTTGCCCCTGAAGACGGTGCTGCCCTCCTCGCCGCTCTCTCCTTCCTCCCGCTCGAGTCGTCCTCGCTTCACAAAGTGCTGGATCCGCGATTCCAGGCTCTCGCAGCGTGGCCGCTCCAGCAGGGGGCGATAGTTGCGCTGCTTGGATCCTTCCATGAGACAGCAGTTCATCACTGACGCTTTATCTGTGGATCAAATACGGATTTTTATTTTACTTAACATTTTATATACTCTACATATTTTATTCCTTACACAGTGGCTGATCTCTCTCTCTTACACACACACACGTATACACACCGGTGTCTGTGCTCTGCAGGCCGTGGATCATGCCGTGCAGCACCTGAGCTTTGACAGCGGTTTGAGTCCACTGCTGGAGAAGAGAGCTGAGGACGTGGCTCTGCTCTTCAGACTCACTGATCCAATTCAGACCGTCGAAGTCGCACTCGTATAACACCAGTGGGTAATCCACCGCCATGCTGGGGGGAGGGGGGGGGGGGGGGATAATCCACAACAATATCCAGTAATTAGGATAGCTATACAAGAACATGACATGTCTTGCCACCTCTCAGTAACACACTAACATCTCATTAACTTTGCATAAGTCTTTCTGTCACCTGTACTGAGGTTTCCTGGGGTTGTTCTCAACATCCAAAAGCTGATTGATGATCTCTGGTGCTTCCAGCTTCTGGCCAATCAGAAGTAGGATAGCCATCATGCAACGAACCTGCACAGAGTTAAAAAAAAACAAAACAAAAAAAAAAAAAACACACAGCATGTCTGAAATGTTGTACAGCTGATATTTGACACGATGTGGATCCATGCGATCCGAAAGACCTTCATCACAAACTGAAGCATGTGCCGACCTGGTGGTACAGGAAGGCGAGACCTTTGACCTCGAACACGTATAGTTCCTGAGGGTCAGCGGATGAGAGGTTACTGGGGTCGCACAGCCGGACGCTGGCGGACGCGATCGTTCTCTGGAACTGGAGTACTCCGTTACCCACGTCCATCTTACACAAGTTCCTGAAGTCGTGCGTGCCTTCATATCTGCACAGATAACGACATTAGAAAGCAAACACCACAACAACACAGCTACAGGAGTGACCTCATTATCTCGTTTAGGTACCGATTAGCTGCTTCGGACATGAGCTCTACGTCCAGGTTCCCACGGGGAAAGTAGTACCGGTAGGTTCGGGACTGGCAGTCGAAGCGTGCGCTGAAGCCGCTGTGCACCGGAGACCAGCTGAGAGCCCGGATGTCTGGAGGAAGGACTCTGTTCAGCATCTTTACGTACGGCAACTCGGCCACCGCAGCTCCACCGCCAGCTTTGGGTTCGACGCCCTTAGGAATGGTCACACCCAGACCGCTGAACTGACTCGAGCGCAGGTCAATAGAGATGACCTAGAATACACATAAAAAAAATCAGTCAAGAAATCAGTAAAAATGTTCCAGTAAAGATTTCTTTTTTAACGACCGAAATTTGCAACAAAAAAGCGCAGACCTCAAGCCCTCGGACTCCTCCCTCGACATTTTGCTGGATTATTATGATGTTAGATATTATGTACCTTCAGATGCATTTCCTTGCCTGAATATTATTTAATACTTGACTTTCTGTTTGTCTGATTAAAGCATGCACAGATGATTTTATTTCATTTGCTCTATAACTATTGATACATTACTGCCCTCTGTTGGGCGTATTTGGGACACATTAAAAGACTAAATATCAGGCATGCGAGTAACTCAAACAACGGAGGACACAAACACACACCAACTCAAATAAAGGCGGAACAAATGTTCACTATTTAAAATAACCTGAAATGTTTCATAATTTTATAATTTGAAACGGAGGGCATAATTACACAACAACTTAATTAGTGTACAAACACACCACAACTCAAATAACTAAGGGTACAAATACATATTAACTTAATAAACCAACTGCACAAATATACTGCCTGGCCAAAATAAAATAAAAGTCACACATTTGTTCAATCACTCTCATCTTTGATTACACACACACACACACAGTGGTGACCACTTCATGTGTAAAAATTGTTCCTCATGCTCCCAGAACCACACTTTCACCTGAAACATGTCTGTGAGAACATCAGGGAAGAAGACCTCCATAGATGTGATAACCTGGTGATTTAGTACATTCAGGTGGTCAGCTGATTTCATTTTATTGCCCCATGATGTTGCTGAGTCTAGACCTGAATAACTGATCAACCCCAGATCATAACAGAGGCTTGTACAGTGGACACTATGCATGATGGGAGCATCGCTTCATGTCCTTCCCTTCTTACCCTCCATTCATGATTCTTTCCCCAAAGTTGACGATTCATTGCTATCCTCCAAGGTTTTGATAATGTGTTCCTAACCCAGTTCCAGTCATTTCAAATCTCCTTAGTCGTTTTCATTGTTTGCTGCAGCCCAATTATTTGACCCCGTCACACGTCACCTCATACAACTAAACGTAGAAGTTTACAACGCCCCATGAGCGGAAACAAAATTTCCCTTGTTTTGTAAGTATAGTCCTAGGCACTCGTATCATACAGAAGTATATAACATCATTAAAAACATGGAACTCATTCATTAATTACACACACGCATCATAATCTACCCCAACTCAGACGCTCTCTTGGACCTGTACATACTGTACCTGGGAGAACGCGCTGACTCCTTTATCCGTTCGGCCACAGCGGTGGTAGTTGGAGCTCTGCCTGTCCTGGATCAACTTCGTTTTCAGCAGAGCCTCAAACACTCGCGCCTCCACCGTGTTGTCCGTGTTCTCCTGCACCGCGAATCCCTGGTACTGCCAGCCCAGGTACGCTAGACGCAGCGCCACATGGCGGCGTGGATGTGCAGCAAAGTCGAACGCCCTCTTCCCCTTCCCCTTCTTACTGCCCTGTCCATTCTCCTGGGCCTCCGAGGCTGGGGTCGTCCCTTTGCCGCTCTGAACCGCATCGCTCTTTCCACTCAGGTGTGCTTTCAGTCGCACCACTTCCTCCTCCAGCGCCTTCACACGGGCTTGCAATGCTTCCTCGGAATTGCTCATGGGGATCAGTCTATTTCTGCCGTCTCAGGGTGATTCGAGTTTGTAATTGACCCTAGATAGTGTACACATTGGTATGTTATAACTTTCAGTTTGCACCTTAGGATCTCAATTAGAGTGTAACATTAATCCTACCTCACTCCCTGAAATACCGGGGAAAGTTCAGGGAGTACTGTGACCTTGACCAGGATAAACCTCGTCTTTAAGATAAATGAATGAATGAAAATCCAATCTTGCCAGATTTCTAAAGAATTGCACAAGGATGTGGGATTAGAACAGAACCTGATTATTTCTAATAGACTATAAGGCTAAGAGCCTGGTGTAGTGTGTGTTCTTTTAAATAAAAAAGGAAGATAGAAATCTTGGTCTGCACATGTTTTACAGGAATTTAATCTAAACATGTGTTAGCTCTGATAAGAGTAAACAGGTCAATGAAGCTCAATAGAGTGACATTACTGCTCTGGGTTTAGTTTAAGAAACAAATACAGTCATGAAACTACACCAACCAACACGAGTATGACAATTAACTTCACCTTTATTCATGTTATTAATCTCCTTACCTTAAAATGCACTAAAGATGAGATCGATTTAACAGTGTAACCCAAAACATCTGAAAATAAGGCAGGAGTTTAAAACAGCACGTTGTTTTTAACCCACATGAGCTACAAACATACCGGTGTGTACCGAAAAGCCTCCTGCTGGAATTATAGTGTACTAGATAGGGCGCATGTGAGCGCTATTCTACTCTGTTCCCCTTTAATAAAGGATAGAGGAGACATTTAGGATTGGTCCAAACGAAAACGCGGAAGTAAAATCCCAAAACGCGGGTCAAAATAAAAGCCTACTTAAAGCAGGCAAACCTGGGGTATGACATCAATTTCAAAAAATTAAACATATACTGATAAATAGTGCTGAGAATCTAATAGAGCCAGATTAGCCAGGCTGTCCAGCCAGATCTTGTCACAGCATCACGCAAAACTGGCATGACATAATTTAATGAAACTTTGCCAGGTAGGTCTCAGGTTTAGCTTAAAGGTAAACCTGCATAATGAATTAAATGAAAATGTTGGGTAGAAGTAAAGTTATGAGCAGTTATGTGCCAGATTATAAACCGCAAGTTTTGACAGCGTACGGCGCCTGCTTCAATCTGTGGGCCCATCTTAAATCGACTGCTAGACAGAATTTAACAAAACCTTTGCAATACTTAGATCTCTGTCTGAAGTTTAATCTGCACCATAAGTGAAAATCTAAATGTTGAGTAAAAGTGATGTTATGAACAGTTATGTGTGGGATTTAATATTCCACTTAAAAATAATCAACTAATGTGCTACTGTTAAAGTGATAAAGTGAATATTTTTACTGGGATTAGTTCATATTTTTACTTTGGCTGAAATAACAGCGCTGAAGTGGTATAAGTGAATTTTAACACGCTGGAGTGGTTTTAAGACAAAACTTCATCTTTATCCTTTTATCTACTTTTTCCATTTCTCATCTGTGATTCACTCTCCGATTACCGAACAGGGAGTGTATTTGTCTGACCACCAAAGAAGGACAACTTAGTGTAAACAAGGCGTAAGATACTCAACCTTACAGAATGGGATTTCTTTGTATTAATAAGTTAGACAGAGAGTTCTGCTGTACAGAAAGACACACAGACATGTACGTGGGCTTCAACCTCAAATAATAATAATAATAATAATAATAATATCACTGATTACATTAAAGCTCATCAGATTATTTTCAGTTTTAACCTTTTAACTATTTCTACAAACTCTTTAACCATCAACCCTGCATACTACGCCAGTGGATAGTAACAACACTAGCAATGAAAACAACCATAATACCAATAATAGAAAAAAATAAAAATAAATTAGCAGGAACAACATGCAGAGCACAAGAAAGATATGAAAAAAAGACAAAGCAGGTATTTATAAACAGAATATATATACATTATAAAGACTGGAAGTATTTGACAACAAATACACATGAACAAGATGTTTAATCACAGCAGCATGTTTTTTTCTTTCCTGGTACAGGGACTTTTATTTTGAAACACGACTCGACCGTCACCGCCGCCATCTTGGAGCAGCTGTCTTCCTCCCGTACGCCGCTTTCTCTGTTGACGGCCGCGCGATAAAACTAAGCTTGGCTGAACAAGCGATATTGTTTGGATAATTATATATAAAATAAATTAATTTAAAAACAATCTGCTGCTAAATTGTTAGCTCTCAGTGGCTGGTTTTGGGCTGGCTCAAACATGCAGAAGTATGAAAAACTAGAGAAGATCGGAGAGGGTGAGTCTGGCTTCCTGCGCGCTCGTGCTGGTTGGGACAGACGCGCGCGCGGTTGCTAGCTAACGGTTAGCGTAACTGAGGCTATCAGGGCTAATTAGCTTTAGTGCTAAAGAATCGCCTCAGAGACATGGAGCTTATTTAGAGCTTTAAAGCTGAACTGTAACATGGGGTCAGTTGGACTTTCGAGTATTTTCGAAACCGTGGTTGACATATACATTGCTATGAAAAAGTATTCGCCCCCTGCCTGATTTATTATTATTATTATATTTTTGTCATATTTGTTACACTTAAATAATTGAAATCATCACACCATTTTTTATATTACACAAAGATAACCCCAGGCAATACAAAATGCAGTTTTTAAATGATGATTTTAAAGCTGTCCTGACCTACCTTTCCCTATGTGGAAAAAGTAATTGCCCCCCTCTTTGCTAAGTCATGAACGAACTATGATTTTTGGGGAAAGCTGAGTTAAATTTCACTTGCCACACAAATGTCTGATTACTGCCAGACCTGTTGAATCAAGAAATCGTGACGTGCACTAACAGATCTCACATCATGCAGCGATCTAAAGAAGCAGATGAGAAACAAAGTAGAAAGGGTTAAATTTCTAAGGCTTTGGGACTCTGGCGAACCACGGTGAGAGCCGTTATCCACAAATACCTGAACCTGCGTTACATCTGGGGTAAATAATAATAGTGAAAAAAAAAATGGCAACCATGGGTTCCAAAGCGAAAGTAAAAACAAAAAAACCTGTCTGGCCCTATGTGAAAAAGTAATTTACCCCATTAAAAAATAAACTTCCAATGAGTCTTTCTCGTCACTGTGGAGAAGAATTTTGACCCACTCTTCTTTGCAGAATTGTTTAAATTCAGCCGCATTGGAGGGTTTCCGCGCATGAACGGCTTTTTTAAGGACGTTCAGCTGTGTTTCTGATCATTGTCATTCTGCATAACCCAAGTGTGCTTGAGCTTGAGGTCATAAACTGATGGCCGAACATTCTCCTGAAAAGCCCCAGATCATTACATTAACACCCTCTTTAAAAAAAAAAACAATTATTTAATTTTTTTTTTTATTCAACAGTTCTGAAGTAATTAGGCCTGGGTGTGTGGCAAGTGAAATTTAACTCTGCTTTCCAAAAATCACTGTTTAGTAAAGAGAGGGGGCAATTAATTTGTTGGTATGTTTTGGCTGCTTTTTTTTCCCCTTTATAAATTAAATTCTTTATTTTAAAACTTGGGTTATCTTTATGTAAAATGATCATCTCAATTGTTTAAGTGGGACAAATATGCCAAAGAAAATAGTTTATATTAGTTCAATATTTCATACATCTTTTATGGTTATGTGACATACAGTACATAGGTTAAAAAAAGAAAAAAAATATTCTGTACCATGCTGTTATGGGAAAATAATCAGCGACAGGGTGGAGTGGCAAACCAGATTTACCTTTGAAGCTAGCTAGAAAGTTTCCTGTAACACCACTTTAAAGAGTGTTTATCTGTTTACAGTTATAAATACAATGTTCAATTTCAGCAAATTAATTAGATGTAAGCCTTAATATTGTAACTGCATCACTTGCAGGAACCTACGGCACGGTGTTTAAGGCTAAAAACAGAGAGACGCATGAGATCGTGGCTCTGAAGCGGGTCAGGCTGGATGACGATGACGAGGTAAGAGGCACATCTGTGCACGAGTGTGTGTTTGTGTGTATGTATTGTCTCTGTGACGTATTTGGTAGTAAGAGATACTTTAACATTTTCATGTGCTTGTTGTTTAGGGTGTTCCCAGCTCAGCTTTGAGAGAAATCTGCCTCCTGAAAGAGCTGAAGCATAAAAACATAGTGAGGTAGGCGTCGTCTAGGAAAGACCCCCATCCTCCTGTGTGTGTGTGTGTGTGTGTGTGTGTGTGTGTGTGTGTAAGAAGCGTTTCTATATGATTCGTATTTTGTTCACAGGCTACATGATGTGCTGCACAGCGACAAAAAGCTGACATTAGTCTTTGAATACTGCGACCAGGTAAGACTCCCCGAGCTCTAATGGTGTTAGCAGAATTCGTGATCGTTTCTGTATTGCAGTGATGCCTTTTATTATTTAATTTATTTCTCTCCATCCTGCAGGATCTGAAGAAATATTTCGACAGCTGCAATGGCGACCTGGATCCTGAGATCGTCAAGGTTGTTGCTCTCTCTGTCTCCCCCTCATATCAGACTCTGTTTTGAAGTTGTGGCCTGAGTGAGTCACTGAGCTGTTTGTATTTTTTTTTGTGCTGCAGTCGTTCATGTACCAGCTGCTGAAAGGACTCGCTTTCTGCCACAGTCGCAACGTCCTTCACCGAGACCTCAAGCCACAAAATCTGCTCATCAACAGGGTACACGGACGAGTTTCTTACTTCTGCTGAACCGGAGGCTTTAAGTGTTAGAGATGGGAAAATATCAATTTGTTGTAACTGATGTTTTAAATAACAGGCTACATTTAATTACTCAAACATTTTTAAAGGTTTAAAATGATAACAAAATCTTTAGAAAATGTAATATCAAATTGGGATATTAATAAACTCTTGATACTTAAAGAATCTTATTATTAATTGAATCAGCACCGAGGTATTGTGTTAATATCGTATCTGGAAGTGACTGGTGATTCCCGTGTTAATAGTGATAACGCCATTCTGGTCCAGTTCATATGCATCATATTAATGATGTTTAATATTTAAAGCAGCATGTGAGTTTCAGACAGGGTGAAAAGGAAAACAAATGACGGTGGATAATAATGACGCTGGATATCTTTTAAGCTTCTATGTTATGTTTTTACATTCATCAGTTAATATATATTTTTTTTGTTTTCCTTTAAGAACGGTGAACTGAAGTTGGCTGACTTCGGTTTGGCCCGAGCGTTCGGAATTCCCGTCCGATGTTACTCAGCGGAGGTAAGACGATCGTTACAGCGTGTCCTGACTGGTCTAGAAGTGCTTTATATGAACTCTTGACATACTGTAATACTCTGTCGTTTCTATAGCAACACCTCATTCACCTCATATAAACTTTGTGTTTATATCTACTACAACAGAGATCAGCGTAGCTATAAACGGACAAAACGTAACACTTGCATTAGTGAGGTCCTGCTTGTGATTGACGCGTTTCAGGTGGTGACGTTGTGGTACAGGCCGCCGGATGTGCTCTTCGGTGCCAAGCTGTACTCCACCTCCATCGACATGTGGTCAGCCGGGTGCATATTTGCAGGTAGATCACGTCTAGTTACAATCGTTCACCTCAGGTGAAAAAAAAAAAATATATATACACACGTTGAGGGCGTGACGTTTTTATTCTGTTTGCTTCCAGAGCTGGCGAATGCCGGGCGGCCGCTCTTCCCCGGGAACGACGTAGACGACCAGCTCAAGCGCATCTTTAGATATCCTGCAGCTGTTTTTTTATTTATACTGATGATTTGAGATCTATAATGTCACATAGGTGTGTGTTTGACGGGTTTTCACTTTTCACTTTTACTTTCTTTAACACGTCGTCATCACGTTATTAGGCACACCCACGGAGGAGCAGTGGCAGACCATGACCAAACTCCCCGACTATAAGGTACTCCAGATTTCTTCACACTGCTCCATTCTATAAATGCATGACTTTCGATCAGATCTAAGGGATGGTAACGCTAACTCTGCTTTGTTGATCTCTTCCTCCCTCTCAGCCGTATCCGATGTATCCTGCGACCACGTCGCTCGTGAACGTCGTCCCTAAACTCAGTAGCACGGGACGGGATTTACTGCAGGTACGTCGGTCGTGCTTCCAGATTTTAAAGAAGTTAGTTTTATCAAGTTTACTAATTAATTTATTTATTTATAAATAACAAATCCACTTTTCTTTCACAGAATCTTCTGAAATGCAACCCAGTCCAGAGGATCTCGGCTGAGGAAGCGCTCCAGCACCCGTACTTCGCCGATTTCTGTCCGCCCTAGAATCTCTTTATCCTTATTTCCCCAGAAAAAAAAAATGGACCAACATGGTCATACCTCACACACACACAGTCATTTTTATTGTTATTATTATTGCTATTTAAATCTTATTTGCACTTACTAAGCAGACGTAAGGGGGGTGTAATGGAGAGTGTCGGTGTTAGTCGATCCTGCTCAGTGTTTAGTAACTTTTAACTTCTACCGACTGTATATAGATATATTAAAAGGAACGTATCTAGAGAGTCAGTTTTTGCGTTTCTTGTTTTAATCCACCTTCATCAGCATTTCGTCGGTGTTGCACAGCCGCAGAGGTGCCAACATTTAAGGTTCTGCTGTGGTTTTTAAAACAGCGCTTTTTCCTTTTTTTTCTAACGCTCACTGAAGGGGAAAGGACGAGGGACACGAAAGACGTGAAGGGCGTGTGCTTTCTTCAAGCTTTTTCTTTCGGGTTTGTGCCAACGTGATCTACTTGACCCGTGGATCTGTAAATTCAGGCTTTTGCGAGATAACAAACGTCAAATAACTGTCAGTAAAACGTGGTTAAGTGGCAGGACGCAGGACACATGGATGCGTGTCCGAGGCTAGCCATGCTTTCTGATATGGGAGAGCCGATTTAAGCACAGACAGTTGATCTCCTTTGGTCACACTCCTGTCACTGTCTCCTTACTGCTGTTTTGGTGTTTATCCGGAACAAGGGGGCGAACCTGCCTGAATCTCGTCCTCCCTCTGCCTGTGAGCCACGTTGCCACCTCTGTTTAAAAACTAATTTCTCATTTTAGCGAATGTAGCTGCAAACCCGTGTTCAGTTTTACTGTTCCATGTCCACGTATTTAATTGTTCTGCTTGTATTTATTATTATACAGTTGCTACAGTTTAAAAAAAGAAGTTGAAGAAAAAAAAAAAAAAGACGACTTGTTCTTTGTAGGCATCGCAGTTCGGCCGTAACAGAAAACGTATGTTTTCACCAAAAAAAAAATATATATATTATGCCATCTGTAATTTTTTTTAAATCCCCGAGCACGCTATCGTAACAAATACAACGGTACGAACCTGAAGATCTAAAGACCTCGGCAAGTCCAAGTGATGATTAGATCAAGTCGTCAGACAGCTACGTGTTTGGGTTTTCTGGGATGTAAAGGTACAGAAGGTAGAAAAAAAACAATCAAGTTCATACTACATAGATTTCCATTTTCTTTACGTGAACTAGAACGCAAATGTTTATTTGTGCATCGATGTTTTAGTTGACTTTTCAGGACGCAGCGAGTACGGGTTACTGTGGAGTGGAGCGAACGTTTCCTGGCTTGTTTCTGACGTCTTTCTGTTTTTATTGTTTTAATTAGAGATGTTTATTCTATTCTAGCTGTTGGTCATCTTCAACACAGAAGTTACAACACTTCACTACTGCAGCATTTTATTTTTTGAAATTTGAAGTTTTTGAAACGTCTCCTATTTGCCAGGAAATGAACTCACCTCAGAACTATTAACCCTGTAGCACACAATAATATTGGGTTGTTATTGTTAATATTATTGTTTTTATTGGTCATCATCCATTTGGCACTCTACTGTACATGTGATTTATGATGTAAGACTTTTTCACACTGATTAAATAAATACATTTCATCAAAAAGAAAAATCCTCTCTTTTTTTCCCCTTTCATGATCTCATAAGCTGCAGTACACACCAGTACATCAGCAGCTGATGGAACTTAAGGCTTCAAGCGTTAACCACTGAGCCTCCACCAGCCCTGTGGTGACAGTTAAGAATGCTTTTTTCTTCCTCTTTCTTTCTTTGATTTTCTTGGCTCCATTTTTACGGTGTTATGTTGAGCGTCAACCTAGAGTTAGGTAGAGCAAGTGGAACCACAATTGTCAAGAACGTCATGAACTCATGCATGGGTTTATTATTAAAAAAAAAAAGAAGAAACTAAAGTAAGATGGTGTCAATGTATGGGGAGTGGAGCGCTCAGAGAAAACCTCCATATTGGGTTGGTCTGCCCAAGTTACTGAACGTTTACATTTAGCGCACACCCTTATCCCGCATGACTTACCGTTAATCTCATTTTTTCATCTGAGCAGTTGAGGGTTAAGGGCTTTGCTCAAAGAGCCAACTGGTTATGTTCTGGTAGTGTTTAAACTTCTTGGAGTCCACAAGGATCTCATCAAGGTTGACTTGTTTTGACGTGCTCTTCCTGCTCACCACGGTCGTACACAGTAGTTACCCGTGTTTCCCCCTTTCAGCCCAAACTACTGTGGATGTTTCCATCCGCCTTCCTCCTGATCAACAAGACGTTTCACGTAGCCCTGCACGCCGCCAAATAAACTGACACGTCTACGCAAAGCACATCACTTCACTTCGTCTGTGGTTCTCATTGGTTTATTATCTCCGTTATCATCGTAACATCGTTCCATTATGTCAGCTCAATGTACAGAAAAGTAAAATAACACTGTTAAAGTTTTGGTTTGGGGGGTGGAGTGTGAACGCAGCAGGTGTTTAAAACAGGAATAATAATAATAAAAAAAAAAAAAAAAACGAAAAAGGAGGTAAAAAAAGAATGAACACTATTTTCTTTGGTAGTACGCAATTTTCTAATGCTAGGCTGTCTTATTATTATTATTAGTGTGGTTTGGAACACAGCCACTCTTTTTACAGTCCAACACCTCAACCACTGCAAAATTTTATTTGACCCAAACTGGTTATGTTCTAGATGTGTTTCACAACACTTTTTTTTTTTCAGGTAGTATATTAGTATGTAATTTGAAACAAGGCCGGTCTCAGAGTAATTATTTAGTGTGGGGGTGATTTTGGATTTTGGGACGCAGCCATGACATTTGTAATTTTTTTAAAGATACAATAGACTACCAGGTAAAGAGTCGTGGCTTAAAAACGCTGCTGGAGGACGTGTCCTAGATGTACTACTTTAATACACTCTTAGTGTACCATCTGCAACATGTACGTATATTACATACATACGGTGATCAG